>NC_051395.1:36503716-36511216 GCF_015228065.2 Penaeus monodon | reverse complement strand
GGGCTAGCTTGGCCACCCAGTGGCTAGGTAGGCAATCAAGGTGAAGGTCCTTGCCCAAGGGAACAACGTGGCGGTCGGTGACTCGAACCCTCGAATTCAGATTGCCGTCGTGACAGTGTTGAGTCCGACGCTCTAACCATTCGGCCACCGCGGCCTTGGCGATCATGGGCTTCCATGATTTTCTTCGCAATTTAGAGCGGTGGTTTGCCATTGCCTTCCGCCCGGTGGGTTTTTTTTTTTTTTTCGAGTCACCATCTCTATTTACCCGGCACTGGCTTAGGCTGACTTATCCACCCAGTGGCTAGGCAGGCAATTGAGGTGAAGTTCCTTGCCCAAGGGAACAACGCGTCGGCCGGTGACTCGAACCTCGAACTCAGATTGCCGTCGTGACAGTCTTGAGTCCGATGCTTTAACCATTCGGCCACCGCGGCCCATGAATATGTATACACATATATATATATGTATATATAGATGTATATATATATATATATATATATATATAGATATATATATATATATATATATATATATATATATATATATATATATATATATATATATGAATGTGCGTATATATAGTATTCATATATATATATTATATATATATATATATATATATAACTATATATATATATATATATATATATATATATATATATATATATATATATATATATATATATATATATATATGCATATATATTTGTGTATGTGTATATCTAAATATATATTTATTCAACAGCCATTTATTCGACTGCTGGAAATCGGCCTCTCTCAATTCATTATTTGAGAGGATATTTGGCAATCTCACCCTTGCCTGATTAGATGCCCTTCCTAATCAACCGCGGTTCGGCGTTTAACACCTATGCCACGGCGGCGCCTTCCCCTACGACACCTGCGTTTTGACTTCTCAAGGCGATATGTCGTTTTTCTCGCCGTGAGTCCAGTGCTCTAACCACTGGACCATCGCGGCCGTCATGTAAATATATATATATATATATAATATATATATATATATATATATATATATATATATATATATATATATATATATATTATATATATATATATATATACACATATATATAATACATATATATATAGATACAGATATATGTATATATATATATATATATATATATATATATATATATATATATATATATATATATATATATATATACATATACACATACATACACATACTCATATTATAATGGTCTCTAATTTGAATGATACTAGAACACCACTATATTATCTGGCAGGTCCAGAGGAAAACTCAGTATCTGTTTCTCAGCTTTATTGAGGGAACAGACACGTAGATTAAAAGGGATCTTGTCGCGGTAGACGTGGCGGAGGCGGCGTCAGCTCCTACGGGTTGGAGGGGTGTTCGCGGTTCAAGGAACGGACTCGGACTGACTCCTTCGGGTATTTCTGGGCCACTTCCAGCCTAGGGCGTGGGGGCACAGCTGTTGCCCTCGGCTACCCCCTCCAGGCGTTTCTCGTTATCGCCGAAGGTGAGGTCATGACCCAGGAGGTCAGCAGCTGCCTAGCCAAACTCCTTGATTTATGGATGTCACCCCGGCTCAGGCAGATTTCACTATTTATAGATGTCACGCTGCAGTTATAACGGGTATAGAACCCAATTACATTGGCTTGCAGGGGTATTGATACTGGTATTCGGCTTGACTCTTTATTTCTGAGAGTTGACACCACGAAGTATAAGAACACGACATGTTTAGTTATACGGGTTATAGGGCCGCGCGGAGGTCACGGTCAGCTGCCCGGAGAGAGGGCGGAGCTGACCTTAGTGCGGTGGTAGCTTAGCACGAACTCCCGGTCAAACGAGGTCAGACATAAAATGTGACCTCCGCCCTCGCTGAGCGGGTGGTTCTTATTTGGGACATTTGGATCCACGTGGAAAACAGCCACGTGGTCCACTGGTAACAGAAATAGAATTATCCACATCCTGTAACAGAAATAGAATTATCCACATCTTATATTGCTCGGCCACTACTCGCGCCTCGCCTCGAGGCGCCTCAAGGGTGACCTAACTTGGCTGGTCGTCTCGTTCTCGTGCGTTGTCCTGGTTCAACTTCGTGGCTGCTCGTCATGTTGTCCTCATCCTCCTGGTCCCTGATGTAATCTGCTCGTCCTCGATTATCCACACGTCCTCGAAAGTCTCGCACAGGTCCTCCTTGACTTCAGATTCGTCTTGACCTCCTCGTAGTCCTGGCCCAGGCCTAACTCGGTGGCGTCCTCGTCCACACGTCCTCACAGATCTCGTCCAGGTCCTTCTCGCGTCCACACGTCCTCGTAATCTTCGTCCGGATCTACGGGCGTCGGGGCAGGGGCGGCATCTCGGGGCGGCTTATACCTGCGCTACGAGCTCCTGGAGTTGACCGGATCTGCAGGCGTCCGCCAGGCGTCGCCTATGCACAGCATTCTGGGGCGACTGGTACCTGCGGCAAAGGTTCTGGTTCGCTGGACCTACGGGGAGTCTGGCAGGCAACGCCCGTCCACTATACTGGGACGTATTAACACCTTTTCTGACGAAAATCTTGGTCCGTGGGCCTATGGCGATCTTCGATGACGTCCTTCTTACAGCATCCTAAGGGTCCTCCTTCGGTGCCGTGTCGGTCCGACTGCAATATAAAGTCGGGGAGCCAGATCATACACGTAAGGGCCAGAGTAAGAGAAAAAGAAAGGCAACAGAGGAGATGGGGTGATAATTACCACTAGCCGGTTATTCATAACAATTTACGGTTTTTAATGTTGTTTTTTAACTTATTTTCGTTTTTTTTTTCATTTGTGTTTTATTTTCACAAAGGTAAAGAAGAAAATAGAAGAGGGAGATGTCAGTAGCGGTCCGCATAGACCTATTTGAACTACCAACCATCTCTGATAGATATGAGAGTAGATAAGGGAACGACATCGGCGATCCGCAAAGATCTATTTGAACCATAGTCGTCACACAGATAAGAAATAGATGTAACTTGTACACAGACAGCGACAGACAAAATTGCGGGCTAAAGAGATAAATCTTTACGCCGGCACTAAGACAATGAAAAGGGTCAGTGTCTTTTATCCTGTGTGTGTGAGTGAGCTGAATGTGTGTGTGTATGCGTGTGTGAGTGACAGCTATCGTTAATGAGAGGGAAGCGAGTGACCTCACACAGAGAATGAATCACAAACACGAATATTAGCGTTCACTATAACAAAACTGAAGTAAATTAGCAATGCTAGCTATTTACGATTATTTCAACTACCACATTGAATTCAACATATAATGATATGCGACAGAATGTACGCATGAATGAATGGTGACATAAAAAAAAATATTCGCCAAATTTTTATCAAGCAAATCTTCTCGGGGTCAGAAATCTGAACTGCCGAGGTACATGTCTAGCTTGCACGTCAGACTTCAATAAAACTCAATAACGGGGGGATCCTATACCCAAATGCCGTATATGACTGAAGCGACTCGAGCCAGGAATATAATATCCTGCTCTCTTCTGCGTATCTGTAATGGGCGCTCGCAAAATTCCCGAAGGATATATAATTCACGAATCACACAAACGCTTGGGGGGTACCCAAAAACATGCAAGCAACTTCAAGAGGGTGAGAAAGGTGTGATTAATAAGCGAATAATGATTCTAGCTTAAACCCTAGTCCTACATTAATTAACGGACGTAACCGCGGGTCACACCGACTCAAAGGGAGCCGAACGAACGAATAACTTTACTCTCGAACGACGGAGCGCAGATCTACTAGGCGTTTACGCAACCCCGGGGCAATATCGGGCAATCCTGTGCACTATGATAAGGGGGAAGATCCTACGTTATATTCAAATAATACTATTTAATGAAATTGCGTTACAAAGCTTCGCTCTAGCGCCGATAGAACGTGTCATCAAAAAGCAATGTAACAATGGTATGTTAACTCCCAAATTAAAGGGAACCAAGCGGTCATGTGACCCTACCCACGCCACCACCGACCGGGAAAAGAGAAAGTGAAGTCAAGTCAGGTCGGGGGCGAAGGTTAGGAACGAGATAAAATGAAATGGTATTCGTGATAAGATAAAATCACGAATACCATTTCATTTTATCTCGTTCCTAACCTTCGCCCCCGACCTGACTTGACTTCACTTTCTCTTTTCCCGGTCGGTGGTGGCGTGGGTAGGGTCACATGACCGCTTGGTTCCCTTTAATTTGGGAGTTAACATACCATTGTTACATTGCTTTTTGATGACACGTTCTATCGGCGCTAGAGCGAAGCTTTGTAACGCAATTTCATTAAATAGTATTATTTGAATATAACGTAGGATCTTCCCCCTTATCATAGTGCACAGGATTGCCCGATATTGCCCCGGGGTTGCGTAAACGCCTAGTAGATCTGCGCTCCGTCGTTCGAGAGTAAAGTTATTCGTTCGTTCGGCTCCCTTTGAGTCGGTGTGACCCGCGGTTACGTCCGTTAATTAATGTAGGACTAGGGTTTAAGCTAGAATCATTATTCGCTTATTAATCACACCTTTCTCACCCTCTTGAAGTTGCTTGCATGTTTTGGGTACCCCCAAGCGTTTGTGTGATTCGTGAATTATATATCCTTCGGGAATTTTGCGAGCGCCCATTACAGATACGCAGAAGAGAGCAGGATATTATATTCCTGGCTCGAGTCGCTTCAGTCATATACGGCATTTGGGTATAGGATCCCCCCGTTATTGAGTTTATTGAAGTCTGACGTGCAAAGCTAGACATGTACCTCGGCAGTTCAGATTTCTGACCCCGAGAAGATTTGCTTGATAAAAATTTGGCGAATATTTTTTTTTATGTCACCATTCATTCATGCGTACATTCTGTCGCATATCATTATATGTTGAATTCAGTGTGGTAGTTGAAATAATCGTAAATAGCTAGCATTGCTACTTTACTTCAGTTTTGTTATAGTGAACGCTAATATTCGTGTTTGTGATTCATTCTCTGTGTGAGGTCACTCGCTTCCCTCTCATTAACGATAGCTGTCACTCACACACGCATACACACACACATTCAGCTCACTCACACACACAGGATAAAAGACACTGACCCTTTCATTGTCTTAGTGCCGGCGTAAAGATTTATCTCTTTAGCCCGCAATTTTGTCTGTCGCTGTCTGTGTACAAGTTACATCTATTTCTTATCTGTGTGACGACTATGGTTCAAATAGATCTTTGCGGATCGCCGATGTCGTTCCCTTATCTACTCTCATATCTATCAGAGATGGTTGGTAGTTCAAATAGGTCTATGCGGACCGCTACTGACATCTCCCTCTTCTATTTTCTTCTTTACCTTTGTGAAAATAAAACACAAAATGAAAAAAAAAACGAAAATAAGTTAAAAAACAACATTAAAAACCGTAAATTGTTATGAATAACCGGCTAGTGGTAATTATCACCCCATCTCCTCTGTTGCCTTTCTTTTTCTCTTACTCTGGCCCTTACGTGTATGATCTGGCTCCCCGACTTTATATTGCAGTCGGACCGACACGGCACCGAAGGAGGACCCTTAGGATGCTGTAAGAAGGACGTCATCGAAGATCGCCATAGGCCCACGGACCAAGATTTTCGTCAGAAAAGGTGTTAATACGTCCCAGTATAGTGGACGGGCGTTGCCTGCCAGACTCCCCGTAGGTCCAGCGAACCAGAACCTTTGCCGCAGGTACCAGTCGCCCCAGAATGCTGTGCATAGGCGACGCCTGGCGGACGCCTGCAGATCCGGTCAACTCCAGGAGCTCGTAGCGCAGGTATAAGCCGCCCCGAGATGCCGCCCCTGCCCCGACGCCCGTAGATCCGGACGAAGATTACGAGGACGTGTGGACGCGAGAAGGACCTGGACGAGATCTGTGAGGACGTGTGGACGAGGACGCCACCGAGTTAGGCCTGGGCCAGGATACGAGGAGGTCAAGACGAATCTGAAGTCAAGGAGGACCTGTGCGAGACTTTCGAGGACGTGTGGATAATCGAGGACGAGCAGATTACATCAGGGACCAGGAGGATGAGGACAACATGACGAGCAGCCACGAAGTTGAACCAGGACAACGCACGAGAACGAGACGACCAGCCAAGTTAGGTCACCCTTGAAGGCGCCTCGAGGGCGAGGCGCGAGTAGGTGGCCGAGCAATATAAGATGTGGATAATTCTATTTCTGTTACAGGATGTGGATAATTCTATTTCTGTTACCAGTGGACCACGTGGCTGTTTTCCACGTGGATCCAAATGTCCCAAATAAGAACCACCCGCTCAGCGAGGGCGGAGGTCACATTTTATATCTGACCTCGTTTGACCGGGAGTTCGTGCTAAGCTACCACCGCACTAAGGTCAGCTCCGCCCTCTCTCCGGGCAGCTGACCGTGACCTCCGCGCGGCCTATAACCCGTATAACTAAACATGTCGTGTTCTATACTGCGTGGTGTCAACTCTCAGAAATAAAGAGTCAAGCGAATACCAGTATCAATACCCCTGCAAGCCAATGTAATTGGGTTCTATACCCGTTATAACTGCAGTGTGACATCTATAAATAGTGAAATCTGCCTGAGCCGGGGTGACATCCATTAATCAAGGAGTGTGGCTAGGCAGCGTGACATCTATAAATAGTGAAATCTGCCTGAGCCGGGGTGACATCCATAAATCAAGGAGTTTGGCTAGGCAGCTGCTGACCTCCTGGGTCATGACCTCACCTTCGGCGATAACGAGAAACGCCTGGAGGGGGTAGCGAGGGCAACAGCTGTGCCCCACGCCTAGGCTGGAAGTGGCCCAGAAATACCCGAAGGAGTCAGTCCGAGTCCGTTCCTTGAACCGCGAACACCCCTCCAACCCGTAGGAGCTGACGCCGCCTCCGCCACGTCTACCGCGACAAGATCCCTTTTAATCTACGTGTCTGTTCCCTCAATAAAGCTGAGAAACAGATACTGAGTTTTCCTCTGGACCTGCCAGATAATATAGTGGTGTTCTAGTATCATTCAAATTAGAGACCATTATAATATGAGTATGTGTATGTATGTGTATATGTATATATATATATATATATATATATATATATAATATATATATATATATATATATATATATATATACATATATATATATATATATATATGTGTATATATATATATATAATATATATATATATATATATATATATATATATATATATATATATATATATATATATATATATATATATATATTTACATGACGGCCGCGATGGTCCAGTGGATAGAGCACTGGACTCACGGCGAGAAAACGACATATCGCCTTGAGAAGTCAAAACGCAGGTGTCGTAGGGAAGGCGCCGCCGTGGCATAGGTGTTAAACGCCCAACCGTGGTTGATTAGGAAGGGCATCTAATCAGGCAAGGGTGAGATTGCCAAATATCCTCTCAAATAATGAATTGAGAGAGGCCGATTTCCAGCAGTCGAATAAATGGCTGTTGAAAAAATATATATTTACATATACACATACACA
>NC_051395.1:36491216-36498716 GCF_015228065.2 Penaeus monodon | reverse complement strand
TATATTATATTTATTTTAAAATAATAATAGGCCGCGGTGGCGAGTGGTTGGGGCATGGGACTGGCAAAAGGGCAATCTGAGTTCGAGGGTTCGAGTTACCTCCGGCGCTGGGTTCCCTTTGGGGGAAAGGAAAATTTACCTCTTTGCCCCCCTAGAAAACACATATCCCCTTTGGAGGGGAATAAATGGCGTTGAAAAAAAAAAAAAAAAAAAAAAAAAAAAAAAAAATAATATATATATATATATATATATATATATATATATTCAAATATATATATATATATTTATTATTGTAATATTATTATTATGTAAAAACATATATATATATATATATATATAATATTATATATATATATATATATGTATATATATGTATATGATATATGCGGGTGTGTGGTGTGTAGTGTGTGTGTGTGTGTGTGTGTGTTGTGTGTGTTGTATTCTGTTGTATGATATATATATATATGTATATATGCACACACGCACACACACACACAACACCGCATACACACACACACATAACACCAACACACACCCACACACAAAAAACCAAAACAACCACACACATATTTTATATATATATATAATATATATTTATATATATAAATATATATATTAATTTTAATACACACACAAACACACAAATTATATATGTATATTACACACAGATTATAACACATACACCACACACACACACACACACAACACACACTAAAACCACACACACACACATACACACCACACACACACACAACACCACACACACACACACAAACATACAACACCACACACCACACATTTTATATGGACAGACCATGCATAAAAAATAATATACAATATCATACATACATCATACATCAATGATCACAATCCCCAAAAAAAATACAAACCCAATAATCCAACTCTGTCTGATTTTAAATGTCTGCTAGAACATTTGCTGCGGAGCGTGAAGTCTTATGTTTGTTTTTAGCGTTAGCTATTCTTTAACAAATTCAATAACTAGAAGGAAATTGATGTACACTGTATATGTGGAAAATTTGTGCTAAAAAAAAGGTAAGGGATCCGAAACGTAAAGAACGAAAACTTCCCACTACAGCGTGTTAAAAATTAAGCTGAAAAATTTTCCCATGCTGGAATAACAGAATTCGTGTTATGTCCCCAAAAATAGTCATGATGAAAAAGTGGTAAGAACTGAAGCAGCTATTTTCTTTTAATTTTTTTCCCGTGCTTTGCGGCTGGCAGTGGCATTGTCTAATAGCTTTTAAAACGAACTTCGATTTTTCTAGTTAGCTTGGACACTTTCATGATAAATAATAAGACGATGAATGATATAATTTCTAAAGGAGACCCTAGGTTAAAAAGATTTTTCCTCGTGAACTGTTTTTTTTTTTATAATATATAACATAAATGGACAAAAAATAAAGTTAGTATTGCAAAATATCTAGGCTCCCTTTGTTTCCTTTTACTTTTTTTTTAACATATTTCTTAGAATTCAGAGGCTCCTGGGGTGTGTTTTTTGTTGTGTTTTTGTGTTGTAGGTTATGTGGATGTGTGTGTTTTTGTGTGTATATATATTTTTAAATATAAAATTATATAATTATAATATAAAATTTTATATATATAATAATATATTTTTTTTTTTTTTTTTTTTTTTTTTTTTTTTTTTTTTTTATGTTCTATTAGTATATTTTTGTATATTATATAATAATATAAATTATACATATATATATTATATTATAATTATATAATAATATATTTTAAAACATATATAACACGAACCGCGTTTGACTTCTAAAATGTGATCGTATTTTAAAGTCAGGTTTTAAGCCAGCAGTCGGAGCACAGATATTTTTATGCCCCCCGCGACGGCAAATAACCCCGGGGAAACCCCAGGGTCGGCATCCAGTCTCTCCCCCTAAAAAAACGCGGCATTTTAGTGTTTGTTGTTATGTATATAATTATTATATATTATAATATATATTATATATATATATATAATTATATATATATATATATAAAAATTTATAGGCCGCGGGGCCGAGTGGTTAGAGCATCAGCTCAAGACTGCACGACGGCATTGATTTCGGGGGTTCGGGTCAGGGCCGGGCGTTTTTCCCCTTGGGCAAGGAATTCACCTCGATTCCCTCCTAGCCATGGGGGGCCAAGCCCCCCAAAAGTAGTCTGTCCAAGCCCGTATTACTTGTATACACAACATACTACATACATAAAATTTTAATATATAAGTGTGTTGTATTATAATTGATTATATGGTGGGTATAGGTGTATTATACTTATTTTAAATATTCGTTCCATCATCAATGGGGTGTTGCGAACTACTTGGCGCCATGTTTACTAATGTATTGACTGGGTCTTATATGGGGTGGATTCCCCTATAATATATATTATTATATATATATAATATTATATATATATATTTTAATATATGTGTGGTGTGTGTGTGTGTGTGTGTGTGTGTGTGTGTGGGTGTGTGTGTGTGGGGTTATGTTGTGTATGTGTTGGTATACATAATATATAACATAGTATTGCAAATATATAATAGATAGATAGATAAAAATTTATGTCACCACGACACACACAAACACACACACACCCACACACACAACACACACACACACACACACACACACACACACACAACAACTCACCCACCAACACACAAACAACACCACACCAAAAACACACACACAACCACAAAAAACCACACCACCCCAAAAACCCACACCACACACACAAAAACCCACACACACACACACACACCATTTATAAATTGTATGTTTATATACATAATTATATTTTTAAATATATATATTATATATAAAAATTTTTATATCATATATTATATATATTAAATATATAATTAATTATTTTATAATATATATATATATCTGTGTTGTATAATAACATATATTATTTTTAATTATTTATATATATATTATAATTTATATATAAAATTATATATATTTTTAAAATTATATTTTTTGTGTGTGTGTGTGTGGTGTGGTGTGTGTGTGTGTGTGTGGGGTTTTGGTTGTGTGTGTGTGCGTTGTGTGTGGTGTTGTGTGTGGTTTGTATGTATGTATGTTTTATGTGTTGTGGGTGTGGTGTGTGTGTGTGTTGGGGTGGTTGTGTGTGTGTGTGTGTTGGTGTGTGTGGTTTTTTGGGGTGGTGGTGCTTTGGGGGGGGTGCGTGCGTGGTGTGAATATATTTATTTAATATATATTATATATAATAATTATATATATATATATTATAATATTTTAAATATATATATATTTTTATATATATATATATATATGTGTGTGGGGTGGGGGTTTTGTGTGTGTGTGTGTGGTGTGTGTGTGTGGGGTGTGTTGGGGGTGTGTTTGCGTGTGTTGTGCGTGCGTGGTGGGTGCGGGTGTGTGTGTGGTAAATTTTTAATATATATATAATTATATATATATTATAATAAAATATATATATATAAATAATATATATTATTTTGTGTGTGTGTGTGTGTGTGGTGGGTTGGTGTGTGTGGTGTGTGTGTGTGGTGTGTGTTGTGTGTGGGGGTTGTGTGTGTGTGTGGGGTGTGTTGTGTGGGTGTGAAATATTAATAATATTATATATTATATATATATATAATATAATTATTATTTTATATATTATATATTATATTTTATAAAATTTTAATAATATAATGATATGTAATATATATATTTTAAATTTATATATATATATATATATATTTAACTATTGTTAATGTATTTTTAAAAATTTTGTCCCACACCAACACACACAACACACACACACCACAACACACACACACACACACACACCACACACACAACCCAAAAATATATTTTAATAATATATTAAAAGCACACACATACACAAAACACACACCACACACACACACACACACACACACAAACACACACACACACACACACCACACCACACACACACACAATTATAATATATAAATTATATATATTATTTTTTTATTATTAAAAAAAAAAATTTAAAATATAACCATCGTTGGGGCTATTTTTAATGTTGTATGATGTATGTATAATGTATGTGTGGTATGTGTTTGTGTGTTTTAATAATAATAAACTCGACACCACACCACCCACCCAACAACACACAAAAACACAAACAACACACACACCACACAACACCAATATATAATATATATAATATAAAATTTTAATATATATATTTATATATAATAATATGTGTGTGTAGTATGTATATGGTATAATAACATAGTATGTGCGTTCTCTCTCTCCTCTCCTCTCTCTCTCTCTATATAAATAAATATAAAATATATTTATATTAATATATATTATATTATATACATATAAAATTATATTATTACATTATATATATATTTATAATATATATTATATTATTTGTGTGTGTGTGTGTGTGTGTGTGTGTGTGTATGGTGTGTGGTGTGTGTGTGTGTGTGTGGTGTAACTATATATATACATTATATGTTATTTTAAATATATATATATTATATATAATACAATATATACATATAGTATATATAATATATATATCTATTCTAATCAAATTATATAATAATAATTATATATTTTATATTTTATATATAATGTGTGTGTGTGTGTGTGTTGTGTGTGTGGTGTGTGTGTGTGTGTGTGTGTGTGTGTGGTTGTGCGTGTGTGTGTGTGGGGGATCCATATATATTTTGTAAATAATATAATATAATATATTTATATAAATATATATATTTGGGGTTTTGTGTTTTGTGTGTGTGTGGGGTGTGTATGTAAATTATATATATATTTGTATACAATATATACATATATATAAATTACCTCGATGCCCCCCCCCCCTTCCCTCCCCCCCCCCTTCCCCACCTCTGGCCTCCCTTTCCCTCGGCCCCCGACTCCCCAGTCTCGCCGGGCCCCTCCCCCGCCTGTCGCCTCGCCAACCCGAGGGAAAGTGGTCGCGAGGTTTTCCAAAGGGTAAAGTCCCCAAGATTTCCTGAAATTCAAAATTTTACAAAATATCCAACTCAGAGGCCCTTGAGGTAGTTTTCCCCTGTCGTTTCGTTTCGGAAAAAAAGTTTTTTACAGTTTGGGAAGGTTTTTGATTCGGAAAAAGTGGTTGGTATGCTGTGTACAGCCGCCGGGGGGGGGGGGCGGTCTCGGGGATAAAGGTGGCTTCAGAAGGTATAATGTGGACTATTTTTTTTCCAACTAATTACAAAAAATAGAAATGACATAAAATCCTTTAAATTAATGATTAAAAAAAAACCCCCTGGAACCACACACACACACACACACACACACACACACACACACCACACACCCCCACACAACCCCCCAACACAAAAACACAAGCACAAAACCACACAAACACCACACACACACACACCCCACAAAACCACACCCACACACACACACCCCACACCATAATATATATTTTAATTATATTAATAATATATTTTAATATATATATATATATATATTAATATTAATTTTATATATAGTATATATATATATTATATATATATATATATAAAATATATATATATAATTTTATATAAAATTAGTATTTATAATATATTTTATATATATATAATATTTTATATATATATTTATTTTAAAATAATATGTGTGTGTGTGTGTGTGTGTGTGTGTGGTGTGTAGTATATACATAGACAATGACTAATAGACAGACAGGCTTTATACAGATTTTTAGTAAAACAACAAAAAGAAGCCCACCTGGGAAATTGTACTTGTTAATGTTCATAAAACCTTTATCCTTTACTAATGAAATCTCTATAACAATTTATGGGCAGCCCCTCCCATTACAAACCCCTTCCCCCTTTTCCCTCCGCGAATCTCTGTTTAAACACCGTCCCCCTCTGATCCTTACCCTTTCCCCTCAGTTTATACCCTCCTACTTCCGCTTGGCCACCCTCCTCCTTCTCCCTAATCACCTCTCTCCCTTCCCCCCTATGTCACATCTTTCCCTTCCCCTTAGATCATTTTCCTCCAACTCCCTTCTGATCAACCCCCTTGTTTCCCCTTTGATCAATCTCTCTCCTTCTCCCCTAAGTCACATCTCTCCCCTACCCTCAATCATACCCTCCCACCTTCCCCTCAGATCGCACCCCTCCCACCTTCCCCTCTGACCCCCAGCCCGAACGAAGCTCCCCGGGAAAAAAACCCCGACGGGGAAGCCCCCCAGTTACCCAGTTCCCCGGGCGTGCGACAGCTCCCTGTAATTTGTGAGAGAAGACTTCCGCCAGCGGGGGAGGGGGAAGCCACCCCGCTCCTCTTGCGATAGACAAAGCGGAACGGGATTTGGCCAAAAATGTAGCTAACGAGCCCGCCGAGATTTTGGGGTGATGGTGAAGACCCATCTTGGTGACCGTTTCGGGAATAAAAATTAGTTTCTTTCGCGAGGTGTGTGTGTGTGTGTTGGTGTGTGTTGTGTGTGTGTTGTGTGTGTGTGTGTGGTGTGTTGTTGTGGAAAGAGAGAGAGAGAGAGAGAGAGAAGAGGGAGAGGAAGAGAGAGAAAGAGAGAGAGGGAGAGAGAAGAGAGAAGAGAGGAGAAAGGATGGGGAATGAGAGAGTGAGTGAGAGTGAGTGAGTGTGTGGTGTGTGTGTGTGTGTGGTGGGTGGTGTGTGTGAGTGTGTGTGTGTGGTGTGGGGGTGAGTGAGGAGTGAGTGAGTGAGGAGTGAGTGAGTGAGTGTTTATGAGTGAGGAGTGAGGAGTGGCGAGCGGAGAGAGAGAAAGATAATAGGGGTGGGGTGGTGTGTGATAAAATACAAAAATGATGATAATGTGATAATAATTGGGATAATGATAATAATGCCCTTTTAAAATTTAAAAAGGGGAAAGCGAAAAAAATCCCCAAAAGTCGGAAAAAGCGAAAAAATGTGATACCTCTCCGTGATGAAAGCGGCATTTACTTTCCACATATGTACCTCTGGTCGCCCTAATATCATGCGATTCCCCTTTTAATACTCACAAATCATTTTATCAGTGATACATTATTCCTCTACGTATAGCACGAAACCATTAATTTATATACAAATCATAAACCCTTTTCTTTTTCCCCCACCTCCGCCCTTTTTCCTCTTGCCCGCCGCAACGCCAGGCGCTCGACCCCCTTCTCCCTTTAAAGACGGGAAAATATAGAAATCCTAAGAGAAATGCCCTCTTTAGTCAGATTCCAGACGTCATCACAAGAGCCCTTTTTCCCCACCTTTTATATTACGGTCATGGCTTTACTAAAGAATGCTGTAGTACTTTAATGAAAAATTTGATTTTAATTTTTTGTTTGCCTCCCCCTGCAGTACCGCCTGAAACCCCCTCACCTCACAAGTTTTAGTGCGAGCTACAATTTGATTTAAAATGTCAACTATCAACACTATCCCAACAAAAGGGTTGAGGTCCCTTAAATTAAATATATCTCCATTACAGCACAGTATTTTTCCATTTAATGATGTTTTA
>NC_051395.1:36478716-36486216 GCF_015228065.2 Penaeus monodon | reverse complement strand
ATTTAGGCAAAGAGATGCATTTTAGGGTTTGTTTTCATAAATAAATATGTTCGTTTGGGCTTGTTTAGTATCAAAATATGTTAAAGTCAGTAAAAGTAGCTTGAAACAATATCAAAGTTAAAGTAAAGCAAAGATGTATAAACCCCAATGAAGCCAAAAAAATGACTAAGGTAAACACAAAATAAATAGATGAAGTCGAAAATAGTATTCCTGTTATCCTGTTGTCTCGGGTCAGAGTTATTGTTTTTCCGCCGCCCTTTTTATTTTTTTTTTTTTCCCCTGTACATCAGACCCAAGGCAATCAAAAAAAATCCCCTGTGTTTACATTCTGATCGTGGGAAAAATAATATTAGAAATTTTTAGAATTAAGTTTAAAGACTAAAATTTGGTATCCACAGCAAGCCCCATCGTCTAACGGGGCCCAAGGGGGTCGGGGAAACCCCAACATTTCATTCGCAACAGATAGAGAAAGAGACAGAAAGAGAGAGAGAGAGAGACTGATAAATAGATAGACAGATAGATAATCATAAACTTTCTTTGTAATAATAAAACAAACACTGCAAGGTGTGTATACAGATAAGGCTTCCTCTTCAGACAACGCAAAAAAATAATTATGTTTAAAATGACACAAAAAACATACACATAATATATAAAAGTATATATTATAATATTATATAATATTAATATATATAAAATTATATATGTGTGGTGGTGTGTGTGTGTGTGTGTGTGTGTGTGTGTGGTGTGTGTGTGTGTGTGGTGGGGTCTGTTGTGGGGTGTGTGTGTGATTGTATTGTATACATAAATATTAATATACATATTGTATATATAATTATTATAATTATATTAAAAATTATGTATATATTTTATATATAAAATATATATTTTATATTAATTTTATATATGGTTTCACACACACACACACACACACAACACCCTCACAACACCACACACACAAACACACACACACACACACCCAACACACACAACACACACAACACAAACACACACCACACACACCCCAACACACACACATATATATATATATATAATATATATATATAAATATAATATATATTATTTTACATGTGGTGTGTGTGTGTGTGTGGTGTGGTGTGTGTGTGTGTGTGTGTGTGGGGGTAATATAAAATACATATATTTAAAAAAAATATATATATATATATATATAAATATAATATATATAATATATATAATATATATATATATACATATTGTATATGTATATATTTATGATACATATTTTTATATAATTATACATTATATATATAATAATATTATATATTTTATTATATTATTATAATAATATATTATATATCTTATAGCGGTGTTGTGTGTGTGTGGGTGTGTGTGGTGTGCGGTGTGTGGTGTGTGTTGTGTGTGTCGTGTGGTGTGTGAGGGTGGTGTATGTATATACTATAATATATATTAAATATATTATATTATATATTAAATTTTAAAAATTTTAAAATTATATATACATATATTTTTTAATAAAAAAAAAAAAAAAAAAAAAAAATAATGTAAGATATCATACAATATATGATATTATAAAATTATTGTATAAAAATTTTACAAATAAAGCAATTTGTAATATATATGTATAATATAATATTATTAATATAATATATATAATAATTTAAAAGTTGTGTGTGTGGTGTGTGGTGTGTGTGGTGGTTTGTGTGTGTGTGTGTGTGGTGTGTGTGTTTTGTTGTGTCTGGTGTGTGTGTCGCGTCTGTGTGTGTGTTGTGGTGTGGTAGTATGTATTGTATTATACATTTAATATATATATATATTAATATTATATATTATATATATATTATTATATGTATATATATTATATATATTATATATATATAATTAGATAGATGAAGATAGATAGATATGTGTGTGTGTGATGTGCCCTGTGGTGTGTTGGGTGTGTGTGTGTGTGTGTGTGGGGGTTTTGTGTGTGGTGTGTGGTGTTTTGTGTGTGTATGGGGGGTATTATATCGAAAAACTACATGATTGAATATATTCGTTACAATGTACCAAGTGAATGTAGAGATTCCGTTGAGAATGCTTAGTTGTGACAGAAAAGGATGTCCGTAACGAATTGCGTTCAGTCGGCTCTTGGTATTACCCTCCGTCTGCTCTCCGGATTCCACACTCCCTGAAGATTGATTATATCTTTCTACAAGATGGACTAAGTCAGTTGAGCAGATAAGCATTTGAAAAAGTGGAGTCCATGAAATATTTCGCCTTTTGCTGGCTATCCTTTACTCTCACCATCCACTTTGCGTTCTGTGGCTTTTGTTTTGTATTTTGTCGAGTTTTTTTTTTCCAATCAGTGTTCTAACAATTATTAAACTTCGTAAAAATGAAAACAATCCAGTAGCAGAATGTTGTGTAAGATAGCCTAATTGCCCTACCACATTAATGGAAATTACATAATGAAATAATTAGCCTTCGGTACAGTTCAAAGAGCTAAAAAATACAAATCGAAGTAAGTTAAAAATCAAACAATTTGTATGATCGCTGAGTCGCAACTGATTACATGATCTTATTAATTAATTCCTGAAATTACACGCAAAAATAGACACGTTAATCCGCACGCGTACATGTGTAGACAAAATGGATTCTCATCGCCAGTGCCTACAGTATGTAACAGAAACCTTACCGCCAGCACGCTCGCTGGCGGGCGGCTGCGGGACGCCTCCTCTGCGCCCGCTGCCCCCACGCCGGCCCACGCGCTGCGCCCCGGACTCCGATCCTCAGGTCTGCAGGTGATGAATCAAAATTATCTATCTGCCCAAATCTATCTGACTATCTATCACTCTATTTATGTATCTGTCTATATCTATGACTATATCTATATCTACACATGTGTGTGATGTGTGTGTGTGTGTGTGTGTGTGTGTGTGTGTGTGTGGTGTGTGTTGTGTTGTGCATTTTCTCATTTATAAAATAAAAATATAATAATAAAAAATATAAAAAATATAATAATATAAAATGTATAATATACTACAAATATTATATATATATTAATATAAATTAAAATTAAAATTTTATAGTATATATATACAACACCACACAAATATATAATATAATATATAATATATAATTTTATATAATATATATTATAATTTTAAATTATTAATATGAGAAATAACACCCCCTTATACTATAGACAAAAGCGAATATATGCGATTTAACTCTTTAGAAATTACAAACCCAAAAGCGAATATATGCGATTTAACTCTTTAGTTTTTTCATCATCGAACTCTTTTTTTTTCACCAATTTATTCATCAAATATCGCACACTGAAAAACACCCCTTAATACTAATCAAAAATGTATTGTTTACCATAAAACCCGGGCGACTTTGAGCCTCTGCCGCCCAAAATCAAACCTAAATGGCGGTGAGACGGCGTGGAAGTGGGAGTAATTAATACTACCCTGGGAAAATATTTTTAACAGAACAATATATCAACCAGGAATTTTCCGCTTGCCATAAAAATCGGATATAAAGGAAATTGTGGTTATCAGAGCGTGTAGACCCCTGCGCCGAGGGCAGGGGATCTCGCGGCAAGGATCGGAAGTCAGGTGGAAGTGAGGGCGGCCAGCAGG
Source organism: Penaeus monodon (assembly GCF_015228065.2). Lineage (NCBI taxonomy): Eukaryota > Metazoa > Arthropoda > Malacostraca > Decapoda > Penaeidae > Penaeus > Penaeus monodon. Next base: position 36,482,590 of record NC_051395.1, on the reverse strand, counting down.
GCGGGAGTGCACAGCGTGCTCAGGAAAGTGATATAAGACGCCAGGGTGAATATATAACAAATATGCATGATGGATAAACAAATAAAGATCCATAAAAATAACAGATCCATAAAAATAACAGATCCATATCATCATCAAATTTATCACATCACCACATCATCACTCTCTCATCATCCTCATCATCATCTCACATCATCATATCTCACGTCATGTCATCACATCATCATCATCTCATCATCTCATCATCATATCATCATCATTCATCATCATCATCTCTCATCGTCATCATCTCATCATCATCATCATCTCATCATCATCATCATCATCATCATCAATCATCATCATCATTATCATCATCGTCATCTTTTTGACCACCAACACAATCTCCGCCATCTAAAGATTCATATCGGATATATAAACAATAGATGATTTTATTTACCTTCTATATTAGGTTTAGACCAAAAAACTGTACAATTATTCATTGAATAAAATATGTGGTTTGTAAAACGGGGCATTAAAATTTTCCCCACCACACAACCCACCACACACACACACACACAACAATATATTAAATATATTATATATATATATATATATATTATTATATATATTATATTATATATATTGTGTGTGTGTTGGTGTGTGTGTTATGTGTGTGTGTTTGTGCAGTTCTCTCTCTCCTTTTCCTCTCTCCTCTATCTATCTATCTATCTCTTTCCCCCCCTCTCTTTCTCTCTTTATACCATTTCTCTCTCTCTCTCTCTCTCTCTCTCTCTCTCTCTCTCTCTCTCTCTCTCTCTCCTCTTCTCTCTCTCTTTTAATAACTTTTTCCTCACTCTTTTGGATGGTTGAACACAAAGAAATTTAATTGAATTTCCTATCCTGATGCTGCATTCTCCTTGCTCTTTTTTCAAACACTCCCCGTGTATTACGATTTCCTGGCGTTTTTTTTCTTCTGGATGACCCTTTTTTCCGGCGTGGATTCTTCATTCATCTCGAATCCTTTGACCTGAAGCTTTTATGAAATCACTCATTCTTGGTCCTTTCTGTACCTAGATTGGTGTACTGGTTTATGAGAATAATGCTGGATGGTGGTCATAATTATGATTTATATGTAGGTGAGTGGCGATGATTTTTTATAGTTTAATCTTCTTCGAGTGTTTGCAATAATTGTTGAAAACATGTTAACTACTCTGACTGGGAAATGATCAAATTTACGATATATTTCCAGGTTGCTAACATCAATGCCAGCGTATCGCATATATGATTTGGGTTATTTTACAGTTCAAGGTTTCCATTGGTAGTTAGACTTCAACAAAGTCGGGGTTTTATACCGAATGTGGACTGGATCGTTTTGGTCAGCATCACACATTTGAATACGTTAAACTAGTGCGCGCGCGACCGTGTGTTGTGTGTGTGTGTGTGTGGTGTGGTGTGTTTTGTGTGTGTGTGTGTGTGTGGGTGTGTGTGTGTGGGTGGGTGTGTGTGTTGTGCGCACCGCGCCGGCGTGGTGTGTGGGTGGTTTCACACAAACACAACACACACACACACACACACACACACACACCAACACCACCACACAATATTATTACATATATAATATAATAATATATATATAAATATATATATATATATATATAATATATATATATATGTAAATATATATATATATGATATAATAATATATATATATATAATTAAAATATATATATATATACAATTATAATTTTTTGTATAACAAAATATTATATTTTAAATAGTAAATATATATATATAATATATAATATAATTATATATATACATATAAATAGTATGTATCAAATAGTAAATATTCATTCAACACACATATATATATAAACTCTTGACAAGTTCCAAAAATTTTCAAGGCCATATCAGCGAAAAAATGAAAATAATATACAAATTTAACAAAATTATGACCCCTTTATATCGAAGCCCGGGTTTCGTGGGAAAAATTCCCAAAACATGGCACTTTCTCTGTTCTCATTGATGGTAACCCGGTTTTAAAAACAATTTATATCCCAGGGTACTAGTCACTAACCCAGCAAAAAAGATGTCGAATTTCCTGAAAGATATATCAAGGCAAATTTCCTGAATTTTCCCATTCTATTCCAAAATTAATAGGACTCACGAGACTGTTGAGTAACCCCCCCAAAAAAAAAAAAAAAAAAAAAAACGGTATATGAATATGAACGCTCTTTATGATGCATCATCGAGTGTGTGTGTGTTGTGTATATTATATATATAATATATATTATATATTAAAATTAAAATATATATATATATAATATATAATATTAAAAATACATACAATAACATTTAAAAGTAGTATGTAGAGGTAATATATAATATATATATATATATATATATATATTATATATATATATATTAAAAAAATAATTATATATTTTAAATTTTAAAATATATTATATACCAATATATATATATATTTTAAAATAGTAATACTACTACATATATCATTTACTTTTAAAAATATAATTTTATTAATTATATATATATTATATATATTTAATATATATTTTAATTATATGCATATATTGGGGGTTTGTTAAAAATATATAATATAATAATATATATATATATAATAATAATGTATTAAAAATAATACATATAATATAATATAATATATAATAATATATATAAATATTATAAATATTATTATATGAATACATAACAATTTCATATAAATACATACAATACTACATACAACATAAACAACCCCCCACACACCCACACACACACACCACACATATATATAATATATATATTATATATTAAATATAATTTTATTATATATATATATTATTATGGGGACCTATGCCCGAGGAGTGAACGATGGTGTGGTAGCCTAGATAGCGAAAATGTTTTTCATGTCTTCTCGCTTTCAGTCCGCCGTTGGTAGCCCAGCGCAGGAAAAAGGGAAAGCTCTGATAAGTTTCCCCCCCCATTCATAAACCTCTCCCAAACAAGATTCGCAGTGCCTCCTCGTGGGCCCCCATGGCTGCCCCTGCGGGGAAAAAGGGGGAAAGCTCTGCATAAGCTTCCCTGCCCAGTTCATAGCCTCTCCATGATCGAGACTTCTGCAGTGCCTCCTCGTGGCCCCCATGGGAAACTGGGCACCTTGCGTCCCCGGCTAAAATGGGGGATCCAGAGGAGCAGGGGGTCCCCAAAGGGATGGAACCATGGTCCAAAGGGTGTGGACCAAAACTGTACGCACTTTCCCTCAGCCACCCCGGGGTTTAAAGGGCGGGTCAGGGGGGGTGGGGCCCTGCCAGCCCTCCTCCTCCCAGATAATCACCGGAGCATCAAAAGGCGGGGGGTGGGGGGTTGGGCCCAGAAAAGAGGCGGGTGTGGGCCCCCTGGAGGGCAATTGTTAGGGTGCAGAATGGGAAGGAGAGTTACCTGTCCCGCCTGCGCCCTAACAGGTACCAACCCAGCATGAGGCCTGTGTGGTAAAGCCCACACAGGCAGACGTTGGGCCCCACAGCCTGCCGACTCCCTTTATCTGGGGCAGAGGTGGGGTCTAACCTGAGTGTTCCCGAGGCCCTTAACCCCATTGAACATCTGGGGAGAGCTTGGGAAATCGGTCTTGCAGCAGGTGAAGATTACTTTTGCTAACAAAAATTGGAGCAGTTAGGGTTGAAGGGAGCGTCCATTTTGGGGGTGAGAAAGCCTGGCACCGGCGCGAAACAGTTGGGGGAACACCACTATGGTAGCCCGTGGCGAAGCATCACCTCCAGGGAGTAGACATAACCCTCTCCAGTCGAAATCAATACTCAGTAATTGAGGTAACACCCGGGTTTATGAAAAAATTATGCCCTTGAACTCAGCATGC
>NC_051395.1:36463716-36471216 GCF_015228065.2 Penaeus monodon | reverse complement strand
TTTCTAAAATAAATACTTGTAATCCCTAAGTAATCACAGCCATTTTCGAGAGATTATATAATGATAGTGAAAGTCTTGTCAAAAGAAGTGGAGTCTATTGGTTGCGTGATATACCTGAATCAGTTGATTTAGAAATAACGTGCAGTTTGATTGAAACAAGTTAAGTCATCCTGACCATCACTGTCCTAAAAAATGTCCTCTGTATCACTGATAGATTGCAAACATTTGGCACAAGTCTGGCGGGTTCAAAATTATTATTATAGTCCTCTCTTCACTGTGCCGCTATAAAATTGATATAATGTCTAGAGTAAAATTTCGCCTCTGAATGACATTTGAGTAGTTTTTGCGCTAATACTTAATCATCCATCAAAGTCTGACACTGTATAATCGACTGCCCTGCACATACCACATATTGTAATCTAACCAGGAAGTTGACAGAAGATAGAGAGCGACTTTTACAAAAGCCACAGTGCTACCGCAAATCCTTCAATGAAGCTGGGAATTTTGCTCCATTTAGCGTTATGTACACACACACACACAAACACACACACACACACACACACACACACACACACACACACACACACACACACACGCACACACACGCACATATATATATATATATATATATATATATAGAGAGAGAGAGAGAGAGAGAGAGAGAGAGAGAGAGAGAGAGAGAGAGAGAGAGAGAGAGAGAGAGAGAAACAGAGAGACAGAGACAGAGAAAGATGGACAGGTACATACATATATATATGTACATATTTTTTTTTATCATTTTCAATGATATTACCATTATTATTACGAGTAATATCATTTCTATTATCACTCTCTTCAGCAGACAAAACATTGTAATATTAGTTGCGATGAGCAGTTGTCTGTGTAATATGTGAAGCATTTCCGTTTTCTTGTTCAGGGCAAGAAATCTGATACCAAGACTATTATCAAGAAAGTTATCACCACATTAGATGAGAACTTATGAAGGGGATTTAGTTTCAGAAACTGAAGTTGTGTTGCAGATTCTTTATTGAGTTTAAATAACGTATTGGTCATAATGAGTCTCTCTCTGCGCGCGCCTGTGTGTGTCTGTGTGTGCAACCGAGCTAAAACTGAAAAGCAATTTGTGACGTTTTATATATATATATATATATATATATATATATATATATATATATATATATATATATATATATATATATATATATATATATATAGTATAAATATATTAGTGTGTGTGTGTGTGTGTGTGTGTGTGTGTGTGTGTGTGTGTGTGTGTGTGTGTGTGTGTGTGTGTGTGTGTGTGTGTGTGTGTGTATGTGTGTGCAAAGTCCAAATAAGAATACGGTTAATATAATCGCAAGATCCGGAAGAGTTCTGTGACAGAATTTCGACAGCTGAACGGATCTTGCCACGTTAAATATTGCCAAAAATACATTTCTTTCACCACTGCTGATCCTCTAAGACTGCAGGATTTTTTTTCTTTTTTTATGAAATATCCAAGCTAGCAAACAAACGGGAGATGAAAAGGGGGAAATGATACCCTATAGGTCACGTTAGGATGGTAGGGGGTTTTATTGTTATAACTCCGTATCAATCCTTGTGATAATTTAAATCATTATACTTTACTCCCCTTCCCCTTCTCTCTCCGTAATCATATGATTCACAATGTTGGCTTGTAAAACATACACAGGACGAGACTTCTATATCCGTTACCCTCAGATCCTGACTGTTGTTAAACCACAGAATTGCGGTACTGAAGAAGCATTTGTTTCTTTAAAAGATAGTGCTGTTAATTTCACACATTTTCAGAACAAACTACATTAGCACTAGTAACCGCCGGGTAAGGTCAGGCAAATCAGAATTGTGGTGACAACGGGAGCTGGCAAACAACTGAGTTCTAAATCAGGGAGGTTCGCCGTGTATTTTTATATGCACTGGTTCTATTCATGAGTCCAAGCTACTACGAATAAAAGTAATGTAATATACTTTTCCGACTTCCCTCATGTTTTCCAGTGATATGTATTTCGCATTCATCTTTTATATCTCAGGGTTCTTTTAATTAGTGTATTATGACACTGTATACACTGTGTTATCCTTCTCTTTGTCTAACTCTGATTTAGAAAGTGGTTAAAAGTAATTCAGAATGTTTGACTAATGTTTTTTCATCAAACAGGTTACTCAAGCACTACACTCTTAATGCAAGTAAAAACATCCATTACTTAAGAATAAAAATATCACTGTTAATGAGTGATATTAGTTACCATAGTCACTAATTTTATTAACAAATCAGTCCAAACCAACAACCTTTGAAGAAGAGTGCCGGAGAGAGAGAAAAAAATGTTTTTAGTTTTACACAGATATAGAATAAATATTTACAAATAATAAAGCGGCTGGTTTGCCTGAAGAATTTCCTGTTTTAGGCAGAGGGTCTTAGAGTCTTTTGCCCATTACAGACCTTTAAGTTTAGATTAGTTATTCAGATTACACATGTTGCATTACTGGATTACTTTTAAGACAATTTCTAATGTGATTGTGAATAATTAAGCTCTTAGCCTTAGGTTAAATCGAAACATGATTCGTCCTCTTATATTTGTTACACTTCAAACAATACAATTCTTTTACTTCCCTCTTTTCACTTTTCAAAAATTATTAGAGTTTGCAGTTTCACTTCCAATTTCACTTCCCCTGTTTTCGTTGATTCCCTTTCCGGCCACGCTCTAGACAGGACAGGATATGAAACGGGGAAAAGGAGACGCCTCTCCTGTCCGGCCCATGGCAGAAGTAGGTCCCCATATGGAGGTAAATCCCCGAAAATAAGTGAACCTTTACATCATTTACCTAATTCTGGGTAATCATTAAATTATTATTATTATTATCGTATATATATATATATATATATATATATATATATATATATATATATATATATATATAAATCCATAAGAAAGTCACGAACCCTTTTCCTCGCCACTGAACGAGACTGAACAACTGAACGCCCACAGCCATCTACTGTCCGAATTACAAGTCGCTCGCTTAATTGTCGCTCAACATACACCTCGCTAATATCTTCCACTAGCGACCTTTTAGATACGTCATCAGAAATGTCATTCCTCTGCAGTGACAATGACAGCCATATTGGATTTGTGGCTGTCATTTTGATTTGTTAACTTCCTACACAAACTGGCAAGCATTTACTGAAATCTATAGCTTATAATTTGTGAGCATGGTCGTCGGTAGCCATCTTAGATTTTGGTCGCCGTTTTAATGTTTTTACTTCCTGCATAGAACTGATCTTTTTTCTTTAGATTTTACACCATAAGAATAATCAGAATGGACATAGTATTTAATGTGCAATCTTATTTAGAAAATTAGATTATGGATTTTATGGTTTACGGTATACCATGAAATTTCGTGATGGCCCCTTTGCTTATCTGAAAGAAAAAACTCTGAAGTATATATGTGACAGGTGGCATATTTGTGTCCCTATTTAAACAGTTTTTTCTCTTATCCAATACATTATATAGATAGATAGATAGATAGATAGACAGATAGAGAGAGAGAGAGAGAGAGAGAGAGAGAGAGAGAGATTATATTCTTGTATATGGGTGTGGACACAAATACAATAATGTGTACACAAATATAAAAGGAACACAGCCACAAATTTCAATTTCTTATTGTGGTTGTTATCCTTTTAATGTGTGTGTGTGTGTGTGTGTGTGTGTGTGTGTGTGTGTGTGTGTGTGTGTGTGTGTGTGTGTGTGTGTGTGTGTGTGTGTGTGTGTGTGTGTCTGTGTTTGTCCAGTGCAGGACATCCACAGCCACTTTGTGTTCAATGAACTTGTGATATATGGCTTGGTCTGGATAATCAAGACATATATGTCCATTTCAAAGAAATTTGTTCCCTAATCTTAGATCATATACGTCATCCCTTCCAGAAATTCCCAGGCCTAGAGTTATTGTGTTCTCTGTTAGATGCCTACTAACCTTGATTCATTTGAACATTTATTTTTATTTTCCTTGTTACTATGTAACTTTATCCATGCATGTCTCATTTTTACAAAAGCATAGTTTTCTAATCTTCATAAGGTTTTGCCATGTGCAATGTATCTGCGTGTGCGAGGGATAGAGGAACAGACAGACACAGGCAGACAGACAGACAGACAGACACAGACAAACAGACAGATAGACAGGGAAAGAACCGAAATAAACCTTTATTATTCTGATGACACATTCTTAGAAAACTTCCATTTGCAGCTAGTGTTGAGATAAACAATCAAACAGCAGCAAGAAGCTGCTGGAAGAGCGAGCTAAACCACACAGACGGGAAGCGTGTATATCCCTTAAAAAGATGCAGTAAAGTTTATGCAAGACTCTAACAGGACTCTCATTAGCATGATGATGCGACATGATAGCGTGATCTCGCGGCTTTTGAATATGCAAAATGTTGAGTGGCTGGATCATCAGCATGATCGCATGCCTGAATGTTTGTTTGTTTCTCTGTTATTGTTTTGGAAAGGTTTACCAGTAGATGTGTTTGATATTTTCCATAATGTGCTCTGTAAACAATCTCAGGGGACTGCTGTACAAATAATCTTTAAGCAAAAACAACTTGTACGCAATATTTTTCTTTTTCTTTGTCTCTTTTGTTTTCTAAGTTCAGCAAAAAATCCACCTGTTTTTTATTTTAGGTCAGTGTTAAAACAGAGGATAACATGGCAACAGAATACGAGAAGCATTGTTCACGAATGATAAACCTACTGCCTTGTAGGTGGCGTGACAGGGAAGCTCACTCACTGCCTGCTACAACAGGATACTGCTGCTGCCGTGTTGCTGCTGCTGCGGCTGTGTTGCTTGTTGCTGCTGATAATTATAGTGATAATAATAATAAAAATAATAATGATTATAATGATAATAATAATAATAATATTATTATTATTATTTTATTATTATTATTATTAATAATTATTATTATTATCATTATTATTATTTTATTTGTATTATCATTATTTCATTATATTACTATACTATTGTTCAGTCATTATCATTACATATCATCATCAATCATCATCATCATCCATCACCATCACATCATCATCCATCATCATCATCATCATCATCATCATCACATCATCATCATCATCTATCATCACATTCATCATCATCATCATCATCATCATCACTTACCCATCATTCTATCTGCTATCGCTCTCATTCTATTCTATTATTTTTTTATTGTCCTCTTATAATCTTATCAAACGATTTACAACCTTTTCTTCATGCATAATCATTCAGATCATCAATTCATTATCACATTAATTCATCATACTTAATCACATATCATATCATCTGTTACACAAGTTTACACGGCTTATCTTACAAATTATTTTTTTTTTACTAATTGAGGCCTCTATTTAAAATTACAAACGTCAAAACCGTTTTTCGTCAGGGAATAATCTTTGTATATATGCCTTTCCAACTACCAAATCAACAAACCTAACGAAACTATGGAAAATCAGCCATGTCTACAAACCCAAGCATTAGTTAATACAAACAAACGATATGTTACACAAAGAGCTGCGAAATACGAACAGAAGTGCAACGCATTCCGTAAGGCAATCATAGCTTGTACTTACTATCCAGACTAGCCGAGATCAACAACGCAACCAAAAAGCTAGGCTACAACATACGTCTTATTGCCCATACGCACCACAGTAGGACGAAAGAAACAACCCCTAGAAATTCTCGGGCGCGAGGCCTCCATTTCATTCCTAGCCTACACGTGACACGAGTGAATATGGGTCTTCAGCACATCGATACAGGGTCGCACTACCGCACTTACGTATTTATACCCATTACTTATGGGGCAAAATTCCCATGTACAATATCTCGGATTAGTATACGTGTTTCGAGTTATCTAGTTACAAGTTGTGAATTATGGGCAATTATTGGAAAAGGGCGTACGAACGTTGATAATTTCTCTCATTGAATATTCTCGGCTCATAAATACCACATTACAAGTAATAATTGCTTTAGTATCGATCTTGAGTACTGAGATATATCAGGTGTTTGAAAAAATGCAACAAATTTAAAAACAAATTTTGGTCAAAATAGAGGTCATTTGAATATTGGAAAACGTTTAATTACACTGAAGGTAACACATCTTCTCCACTAAATGACAAGGAGTATTATATTGTCCGACTAAAACTAAAAAATCATGTATTTACACACAGTATATGTATATGCACAAATATACGTGAATTATGCACACATATATTATACAGTATGTACATACATGCAAGGAATCTGCATAAGTACATACAATCTATCTGTTTCCTCCTCTTCTAAAACCATTTCTTATTTCTTTTTTCTTTTGTCTGTTGTGTGCATCCTCTGGTATTTTCCCGTTGTCTTCATGCCCTTTTTTATGATTCAGCAGAACATTTTCATCAACATCAGCATTATTTTCATTAATAATACTAGAATCTCAAAAATAATGAAATCATTATTATATTTTCAATATCAAGTGTGTGTGTGTGTGTGTGTGTGTGTGTGTGTGTGTGTGTGTGTGTGTGTGTGTGTGTGTGTGTGTGTGTGTGTGTGTGTGTGTGTGTGTGTGTGTGTGTTTTCTCTCTCTCTCTCTCTCTCTCTCTCTCTCTCTCTCTCTCTCTCTCTCTCTCTATATATATATATATATATATATATATATATATATATATATATATATATATACATCAAAACTTTCATATTCAAAGCAGTCTAAGACGTTTGTAAGCCTATTTCAATTTTGCGTCCATGAATGCAAAGGTATCAAGACGTGTACATTTTCATTTAAAACTGGCCTACTGAAAATGATAGAACAATTCCACAAGGCCTGTTCTTATGCATTCCTTAAAAATCTTTGTCCAAACGGTATTCTGAGGCTTGAATCCTTGTAGATATCGCATTAACCTTTTTGTTATCTGTGAGGGGTGTCGAAACGAATCCTTTATAATACTTTCGCAATTACATTTTGGCGCTTGGAATATTGGACTGAATGAAAACTGTCAAAGAAAATGGTAAACACGTATTAAGTTGCTTTTTGTATATTCATTTATGTTTGCGAGCTCTGATTTCATTTCATTTTGCATTTCCTAAATTCAAAGGGATTTCCCAATATGTTGCGCTGAAATTGTTTAATTAATTCTATTTTTTTTCCTTTTTTTTTTTTTGAGGGCGGGTGGGTATGTATAAAGAAAGGCATTTATAATACGTAATTAGTTAGATAGTTGTTTAACTAGATGTTAAATGTTAAAAGAATCTGCTGGCGAATGAACAAAGTCGAAATCGAGCATTTTTTTCTTCTTTCTCTCTTTTTTATGCATTTTAGCATTTGGAAATTTTGTGTATAAGACCCGCTATCAACTGTTGCCTGTTACTTTGAATTTCCCCTCACCCAGGGAACGTTTGGCAACGTTACCTGTAACAGTTCTTCATATCTCAGTGTTGTTCCAGTTATCCTTT
>NC_051395.1:36456216-36458716 GCF_015228065.2 Penaeus monodon | reverse complement strand
ACTGTTGTGGTTACTGCCCACAGATTTTGGGAGATCAAGTGAGGAGGCGGAGAAGGCAGTCAGGGTTGCCATGACAGCAATGATCCAGACTGTTGCAGCTCTGAAGGGGGGGGGGGGGGAAGCTGGACACAGCTAAACCAGCTCTTACTCCACCTCGGGGCGAGACTCCCCTCCCTGCTCCAACCTTGGCCGAAACTTCACAGGCTGAAGCAGACTGAAATTGTGCAGAGAGTTAGAATAGTTACCAAAATTCTCCACCTCCCAGTAGACCCTTAGCTAGATTGACAAGAAGATCCCTCAATCGCCTCGGAATCCAAAGACATCACAGTCATTAACAACACAGGTGTAAATGACACAGTAATATCATGGCACACAAACTAAGCATACTACAGTGGAACATCAATAGTTTTAATGCAAGAAAAGCCATTCCCGATATTTCACGACCAAGGAACATTAACACTGTTGTGCTCCTGGAGACACTAACAGAGGAGACTGATTGCTTCTCAGGGTACCGTGTTTTTGTGTTACCAAGCAAATTTCCCACCAGAGGCTTGATTAACCCTGGTCAGAGCAACAATCCCCTGCACTACAATAGCCAATCCTCCAAACTGTGGAGATGACGTTGAATCTCTTGCTGTTAAAATTCACTTGTTTGCAAGGCTCGAGGAGCTGTACAGTATGTACAGCAGGCCAGGCTGTAGGAGCCTAGACATCAGCGAGGTCTGTGCCACTTCAGCACAGGACCGAGTGTTTACAGGGGGAGACATCAATGCACATCATCCTACCCTAGCTCCCTGAAGATCAGACGTGACAGGCCATTACATAGCTGATATCCTTGAGACATTCTCTTAGATCACTATTCTTAATACTCAGAAGCCAAGGCCTACTGGCAAGGCTTACAGAATACCTTGGCCCATCGTCCTAGAGGCAATGAACCTCCACAGAATGGAGTGGATATGCTTGAAGCTAGACCTACCAAAGCAGCAGCTACACAACCATACCTAAAACTTGGCCTTGGTCTAGGGGTGAAGGCCCAGGAGTTACATAGATGACTGATATTATAATAACCAGATAAAGGTCACAAAGTCAACATGTAGAAAACAATTCAAAAGGCAAAAAAAAAACACTGATAATCTAAGTCTCCTAAGGGAAATTGTTAGGGATACCAAGAAAACTGCTAAAAGAGTCAGGGAAAGTGGCTGAAATGGTGGGAGTCTTTTGGCCACCAGAACACCCTTACACCATAACCCTCTATCAGAGGCAAACAGGCTGGTGCACAAGTTCTCTGTGAGAACAAGTAGCAACAGTCTGCCAGCTGGATTGAGGGCTAACCAAGAATGCTTATAACCAGGCAGACTTGTTTTACTAAAGGCAGTGCAGCTGAGCCTGGTAACTCAGACACTATCTTCTCTCTAAAGGAACAAAGGAAAACATCCAAAAACAGCTCTCGCTCAGCCCCAGGCTTTGATGGGATTTCCTACCCCATCATTTCCCACTTAGGACGGGCAGGAGAGCTTGCACACCTGCAACTCATCAAGTCCTGGAAAACTTCCACTCTACCTCAAAGCTAGGAGAAAGCTGACATAGTTCCCATCCCAGAAGGAAAGGAGCTGGGGAGGTCTTGCCCCATCTCTCTCCTCAGCTGATTGGGCAAGATGGCCGAGAGGAGGGTACTAAACCAGCTCCCATGGAAACTGGAACCCCCACATGAACACCTCCATCAGTTCACAAGGGGCATGAGCACAGCACATAGCACAACTACACCCTTAAGCACAACCAATACTGCCACATCTGTGGTTGTATTCCTAGATCGGGAGATGGCTTTTTAAACTTCCTATTTAAGGAAACCCTGATCCAGAAGGGAATCAGAGCAACAGCTCTTGCCTTGGATAGGTGGCTTTTTTAATAAGAAAATAGCATCAGATTACAAGGTCACCTATCACAGCATATGCCACTAAAAAAAATTGGAACACCACAGGATGGGGTCCTTAGTCCAGCCCTTTTCAATACTCTAATGTCTTGCATTCTCAGCATACACGTTCCAGAAGGGTGCAAGATCTTCTCCTATGCAGTCATCTCCATTGGTCGAAACTGCCTGAGAGAAGCCCAGCTCTGTCAGGACCTTGTGACTGAGCGTGTTGTGGGACAGGACTAAAGATCAAAAGCCATGGTTCTGATACTTTATGTTCATGGTACAAGTCTGCATATCCAGGGAATGGACCTAGAGTGGGTTCAGGTCTTCCACTACCTTGGGTTATGGGTTGACCAAAAGAAAATCCAGTACTTGGGTGACCAAACTAAGGAAAGACTCTGTCATGAGAGCAAAGACTGGAAGACACAGGAAAAGGACATAAAGTACTAAGATTGTTCTATATAAGTGCTATCTGTCCCATTGTGCACTACAAAATTGGAGACGGTCCAAAGTGAACTGCCAAGATCTTCCTGGTGCCCCGGGTGGACAAAAGTCCCCAACTTTCTCATAGAGGCAAAATTTCTCCCC
>NC_051395.1:36448716-36451216 GCF_015228065.2 Penaeus monodon | reverse complement strand
TGTTTGTTTTTTGTTGTGTGTGTGTGTGTGTGTGTGTGTTGTGTTGTATGTGTTGTGCATATATATACATATATATATATATATAATATATATATATATATATATATATATATATATATATATATATATATATATGTATATATATATATATATATATATATATATATATATATATATATATATATATATATATATATGTCTCTCTTCATTATCTGTTCATGTTTTTATACCACTTTACGGATATGTAGATCTGAATATGTAGTTATATATTTCTATATCTTTCTGGGTATCCTGATTTATATTATTTGTTTTTATTTCTGTTTATCAGTATATTTCGCTATGTATCTCTCTCTTTGACTCTCTCTTTCTCACTTTCTGTAGGTCTGCGTTTCATGTGTGAATGCGTGTATATAAACGTACATATATATTATATATATATATATATATATATATATATATATATATGTATATATATATATATATATATATATATATATGTATATATATATATATAATTAAATATATATATATATATATATATATATATATATATATATATATATATATATGTGTGTGTGTGTGTGTGTGTGTGTGTGTGTGTGTGTGGGTGCGTGTGTGGGTGCGTGTGTGTGTGTGTGTGTTTGTGTGTGTGTGTGTGTGTGTGTGTGTGTGTGTGTGTGTGTGTGTGTGTGTGTGTGTGTGTGTGTGTGTGTGTGTGTGTACATATGCATGTATATAGGTATGCATGTATGCATTTAGAATGAATGGAAAATTTAATGTTTCCCTTATTTATATCGATTGTGTGTCATAGTGCTGATGAGTGCATTCGTACCATAAAAACTTTAAAACTTTAAAATGAAATACACTGAAAAGCACAGCTGTGCTAATGATCATGGTATGATGATAATTACAACCTCAGGTTTTTGTACTGTCTCCTGATTGGACTATTATAAATATTTCTAAATGATATTATTGTACCATAATGATGCTTATATACAGAAGTTTTTTTGTTTTTTTTACTAATTGCTGTAATCAAGGACACATCGCCATTTCCCTTTCGAAAATATATATTTTTATGCTCATTACGGTAAATTCTCTCTTTTACGGTGTTTCATATATAGTACATAATCATTATGTATGTCCAATACTAAATTTATGGTTATTGCCATTGACATTGTTACTATGTAGTCCTAATGCATGTTATGGATTTATACTCGTTACACTGATTGTACCCTCCCCGTGTACCTGAATACCTTGGCAGATAAACTTAACCTAAACTTTGGATTTTGTAGTAGGAGTACTTGCATGAATGATAAAACACTACAGGATCATTTTCCTCAGTAAACATGTTGATTAGTGTGTTTCATAATACCTGTCACTACTGGGAATCCAACCTTTGGAGTGCAGAAGCTAAGACCCTTGCTCCTTTGAGTGGGTGACCGACTAATTACGCACAGCAGACTCATCCGCCCATCAAAATATCTACTTGAATTCTTTCATTTGACAGTTGCGTAAGTGTGCCCTTAAAGCTCTTTACTGACATAAGTTATGTTTGCTTGTTTTATTTAACCCTTTCACAAACCTACTGAATTAATAGATTTTAATTAATAGTTCCTGGAGGCATGTCCCGAATCTATACTACTGAAAACAGAACCGGCAAAGTAGTCTATAAGCCTACTCTAATCCGTTCGTCAGAACATATATGGTAAGTGTCCATTAAAAGACTGTTAGGAGAGGTTCTCGAACCGAGTCCCCTCTTACCCACGTTTCTTTTTTTCAGGTTGAGAATTAACACTTACTTTTTATGTTATATTAGTTCGCTGATTTCATTGTTGCCTTTGAAAAGTAATTATTATGGCATTCTGTCTCCTGAGGAGTAATTAGTCTAACTAACCACCCAGTTCGAGTGGTCATCTCTTAGGATTATGATGACGTTTGCAATGTGTATGTGTGTGTGTGTGTGTGTGTGTGTGTGTGTGTGTGTGTGTGTGTGCGTGCGTGCGTGCTTGCGTGCGTGCGTGCATGTGTGTGTGTGTGTGTGTGTGTGTGTGTGTGTGTGTGTGTGCGTATATATATATATATATATATATATATATATAATATATATATATATATATATATGTGTGTGTGTGTGTGTGTGTGTGTGTGTGTGTGTGTGCACATACACATACATACATACATACATAAATACATATAATATCAGAACACAACACACACACACACAACCCCAAAATTATAACGCCAGTAAACAAATTAGATCGACTTACAGTATAATGAGCGGTTATCTACATCAAATGTTGTGACTTGTAAATACTTTTGCTGCGGTAAAGGAGTGATTCCATTCAAATTCGTAATGATCATTCATTCAGCTTCTGGATGCTGATAGGGATGATTTTGTTCTAGATGAATATGATACTGTCATTGATGCTTATGATGATGATGATAATGATAATGAAGGTGATAATGATAAACGGAGAAGAGAGAAGAACTGCTCCCATTC
>NC_051395.1:36386216-36401216 GCF_015228065.2 Penaeus monodon | reverse complement strand
TTATTTGTAAGTCGGTATTAGTCGGCCTTGTTTGTTACGATAAAAACAATTATGAAATATATTGGTATATGTACAGGAAACACAAAATGGAAAAATTACCGAACTAAATGTTATTTGAATAGTTTTCAAAGATAGTCATATTACAACGTAAATTTTTAGTGCAGCATAGTAGTCTAAAATGTGTCTGATGTACTTACTAAATATGAAATTTCCTGTTTGCATTTCAGGATCTTTATTCACTTTCCATGAAGAGAAAATAATGTATATTGATCTCATATTCTTTAACAATATATGTGTCGGGACAGACGTGCATGCAATAGCAGGGAAGTCAGTTTCCTTATAAATGGGGAGGTCAAACGTGACGGAACCGAGGTGTGGGTTATTGTGAAAGATGGCGACATATGTATTTTAAGGACTAGAATTATAGACATTACATTCGATTTGAACATTGTTATTACATTCTGTTTACGGAAGGATTTACCTAAATTTTTTTATATATGGAAGAAAAAATGACTAATGTAATTACTTTACGCATGTACGTAGAGATAAAAGAAAACATGAAATATTTCAACGGTAGGTGTCAGAAGAATGGTCGAGCAGTGTATTGCAGGGAGGCGGGATTGTCGTGAATGAGTGCTGCAATGAGTAAAGTGTTGGAGAGGATAATGCCAGTGATATCTAGCCCTTATTCCCTATACTGAGGAATATGAAGACCTGGGAATTTTTTAACACTGAATAGGCAACAGAACACTGAAAAGTTCTTTTTTATTCCTCACATTTGCAGATTCATAGAAGTGCTTGCCCAGTGAATGTGTACGTTTTTTTTTTTCTCGTTTTTAATTGTATTTTTCATATGCATGTATCAGAGTGCTTGCGTGCGCGTATATTCGCGTGTGTATACTTGCATGTCTGTGTGCTCGCTTCAGGATTAAAGGGGCGCTGCACAGACAAGGAAATATACGCATCACCTGGCTCGGAGTCCATTCACATCCGCTAAGAGGAGTCGAAATTGCGTCACGTCAGCTTATCTGGCCCTGGTGAAAGGGTTAAAGGATGAAATGTGGCAGCGCGTGAATGATAAAGACGCGTAAGTTAGAGGATCGCGCGAGGAAGGTCGGAAGGAAAGGGTAAAAGATGATGGGAGGAAGAGACGAGATGAGTGTTTCCAGAAAGATGACGATGGATGGACCGAAAGGTAGTTGTTAAGAACACGTGATTTTCGTGCGGCCGAAGCGGAAGGGCTCGTTAGTCTCGCTGCTGAAATATGTGCTGTGGAACCATCGTTATCCTTGTTTGGGGGAAATGATATATAGCTGCTACTGCTACCACTACTGCTAACACTACTACTACACTATTTACTATTTCCTATATAATAAAAATAATAATAATAATAATAATAATAATAATAATAATAATAATAAAAACAATAATAATAGTAATGATAATAGTGGTGGTAATAGTAGTAGCAGTAGTAGTAGTAGTTAGTAGTAGTATGATAGTGATAATAATAATGATAATAATAATAGCAATAATAATAATAATAATAATAAAAATAGATAATAATAGAAATAATAAAAATAATAAGTTTATGAGATTATGATGATGATGTGATGATGATAATAATAAATAATGGAAAAAAAACCCCAAAAAACAAAACTAGATTTATTGAAAATGAGACTACATTTTTCAAAACCCCCTGATTCACCCAGGTTGTCCTAAGGATGGAATCCAGGGGGATTTAAAAATGTAGTATCATTTTCAATAAATTTAGTTTTTTTATTGTGAGTTTTTCTTCCTAGTATCCAGGAAAGGTGTTTTACCATTCTTAATAATAATAATCATAAAATAAAAATAATAACAAAAACAGAAACAACAAATAATGATAATGATAATAATAAAATAATAATATAATATAATAAAAATAATAATATAATAATTAATAATAAAAATTGGATATGGATGATGATGATGATGATGATGATAATAATAATATTAATAACAATAGCAATAATGATAATAACAAAAAGAAGAAGAAGAAAAAAAAGAAATCTTTATATTTTCATTTCATTTCCGTCTCCATAACAGACCACCCCGACGTTTCAAAACCCGGACCCATTAAAAAGCTTAAACACCTGTTTTGTTATATCCGTTCGCACTTGAACTAGTGCGGAATGAGTGCAGACTGTTCCCGAGTTGCAACGGACTAAAAATGTCTAAAGTTAGTGCATCGTCAATAGAAAAGAAATATTCCGTTGACTGATCCTTTATTTTTGTGTGTGTAGATACCCAGGTTTCAAGCGAGCAAGGCAAATCTGTAAATGAAAAGTGTAAGATGGTTACTGCAAACACAGACTTGAAAGAATCAAGAATATTGTAAATGTTTTAGCAGGAGAGGCTTGACGTCTGTGCTTAAGATCGGGCTCCTTTAAAATTGCACCTTTTACGTCATTGAAGTTAGAGGTATCATCCATGATATTTAAACATCTATCGGATGGAAGGCATGGGTAAAAAAAAAAAAAAAAAATCTATTTCTAGTTTCGTAATTGCTCTGAGAATAAAGGTCGGTCTGCCACTTTACTTTGTCTATTTGGTAATTTTAAGTGCCTAAAATCCGCGCTCTGATAATAATGATGATAACAACGATCAGGTTAATCGTAATGATGATGATAATAATGATGGTGTTGATGATAACGATATAGGGCCGATATTGTGGTGAGTGACGGGGTGATAGTAACGTTTTGGATAATAAATAAAGAATGTAATAAAATAAAAATAAAAATAATAATAATAATAATAAAAAATAAAAATAATAATAACAATAATAAAAATAATAAGATAATAATAATAATATGAGATAAAAATAAAAATAATAATAATAATTAAAGGGCAATGAAATGATAAAACAATAACAATAATAAAATAACAACAACACAACAAAAACAACAACAAAAAAAACACAACAAAAATAATGATAATAAAAATATCAATAATAATAATAATAATAATTAATAAAAAATAAAATAAATGATAATGAAACAATAATGAATATATCAAATCTAATCATAAAAATAATAAAATAAAAATAATGATAATAAAAATAATGATAAAAATGAAAAATTAATAATAACAACAAAATAAAAAATAAGATAAAAATAATAATAATGAAATAAATAATAAAATAATAATAATAACATAAAAATAAAAACAATGTTTTAAAATAACAATGATGATGTTAATAATGATGATAATAATAGTAAAAAATAAATAAAATGTAATGATGACAATAAAAATTAAAATAAAATAAAATAAAAAGGGAAAAAATTGTAGCAATAAGATATAACAAAACAAAAACAACAACAAAACAATGGAATAATTATATTTTTATCATACTGCTGCTACTACTGATAATGAAAAGCGATAAAGATTATAAATGATATGGTAACAATTGTAAAAAAAACAATGGTAAAAATAAAAAATAAGGGGATAACAAAAATTGAACGACTGAAGATGATGATATGTAATGTGAGATGATGATAATGTGATGAGATGATGAGATGAGATGACGATGATGATTGATGTATGATGTTATGATGAGATGTGTGATATGATGATATGACGATGTTTTGATGATGAATGACAACAACAGCAACAATAATAATAAGATATGATAGTAAAAAATTAAAAAAATAAGGGGTAAAAAAGAAAAACAATTATAAAATAATAAAAAACAACAACAATAAAATAATTTTAAATAAAAATTTAATAATAAAAATGATAATAGTAATAACAGAAAAACAATAATGATAATAATAACAGCAATAATGATAATGATGATGATGATGCTCAACAGCGGGGGGCAAGCGTGCGCACAGGGTGCCTCGCCCCCTCGGCAGGGTCGATCGTGTGTGCCTTGAATAATAATAAAAATAAAATAAAAATAATAAAATAATAAAAATAAAAATAAAAATAATAAAAATAAAAATGAAAATGAAAATAATAAAAAATTAAAACGATAATGAAAAAATGTCTTATAATGAAAAAAATGAAAAAAGAGATAATAGCACAATATCAATGGGAAAAAATAGTAACAATAACAATCCCATAATAATAGGAATTTAATGAAGATAAACAAAATATTTGACCACTGCAGCCGGATGCCCTAGAATCATAAGCCATGTTTTATCATTATTACCAAGCATTAAGATGCCTTCTTGGGGAAAGTGCATTCAGGAAGTACAGTAACTTTACCTTTGGGAAATTGGCTAAAAGTTTGAAGACATTCCCGAGAAGCGTTAGTGTAACAAAGAATCTGAGACATTTTCATTTATGTGCATCCAGCATAGATCAAGTTTGTATGCAGATATACACATATAGATAGAGAGGCAGATAAATAAGTATATATACATATAATAGATACATACAAACATGCATGTGTACGTACGTACGTGCGTACGCACATATGTACGTACGCATATATTTATAATATATAATATATTATATATATATATATATATAATATATTTTAATATAACTATATATATATATATATATATTAAAATATAATATATGTATGTATATATGTATATATATATATATATATATTTTATATATATATATATTAAAATGCATACAACATACATATATACATATATACATATTTACATACATGTATACATAAAACATACATACATACATACAACTACATACTTAATTTCATACATCAACTTTCATATATACATACATACCAAAGCAAGCACACATACAAGCACACACACACAAAGCACACAAAAACACACAAACCCTTACTACATGCACACAAACGAATACATGTGTGTGTGTGTTGTGTGTGTGTGTTGTGTGTGTGGTGTGTGTGTGTGTGTGTGTGTTTGGGTTTGTGTTTTGGTATTTTTTGTGTGTATGTGTGTGGTCGTAATATATATATATATATTATATATAATAAAATATTATATATATATATAATATTATATATATTTTATATAACATAATTTTCACGTATGGGGGTTTTTTTGTAGATAGATAGACAAATAAAAGATGTGGGGAACAGGTCCCACACATGCATTTCAGAAGGGTGCAAGGTATTTTCAAAGGGGAATTGCTTTTCAAAATTGCAGAAGCGATCGTTTACAGTCACAATTTGACTACTATCTTGCCCATAAAGCAGTACTGAAAGACCATTAAATTTCTAAAAAGACAGAATGTGAAATTTGGAAGTTTGAAAAAAGATACGCCTATTGGAAAAGTACAGTCTACTTTTTAAGCTGACTGAATAGAAAAAAAATCCAACGTTTTATAAAAAAAAGGGGGGAAGAAAGAAGAAAAAAAAAGTAGATAAAAGGGGAAACCCTTAAAAGCTCAAACTAAAGGGAAAAAGAAGGGGAGGAGAAATAAAAAAATGCGATGAATATTTTAGGAGATCGCCGACGTGACACACCCTCATGTTCATCGAGAAAAGGGGCTCCCTTTCCTCATCTTCTTTATCCTTCCTCTCTTTACTTCCGCCACTTACCACAACTCCTTCCTCCCTCCCTATTCTCTGCCTTTCCCCAGACCTCTTCCTTTTTTTCGCCCTTCCCCCAATCCCATTTCCCTCTTCCTCTCCTTTGCCTCTTCCTCCCTTTCCATTCGCTCCTCCTTCACCCTTTTCTCTTCCCTCCCCCATCCGCTCCTTCTTCAATCCTTGTCTCCCTCCGTCCTCCCCCATCCCCTTTTTTCCCTTCCCCCTCGCCACTTCTCCATTTCTTTCTTCCCTCCTCCACCCCTTTTCTCCCCTTATTCCCCCTCCCTTTCCCACCCCTCCACACACCCCACCCTCCCACCCCCCCCCCTCTCGGCCACCCTCCACACCGACTCGTCATATCTCGCCAGAAGTTTCTCGACCCATTTATAAAAATAGCGTTTATGGGGTTTAATAAATCTTACTTTTATCGTATTGGGGAACGTTGAGGAGATGATGGTCAGGAAGGAGAAATTTGTCAGCCCGAAATGCTCCCTACCCTTGGTAAAAAACGGGTCTCTCTCTCTCTTTTTCTCTCTCTCTCTCCTCCTCTCTTCCCTCTCTCCCTCTCTCTCTCCCCCATCTATCCCATCTATCTATCTATCTATCTATCTATTTATCTCTCCTTAGGATTTTTTTTGTTTTAACTGTTAATACATAAAGACCATTGAAATTTAATCCTAAAGATAGTTCAAAACGTAACCCTTTGGTATTGAATGATTTACGAGACCTACCAGAGATAGTGATATATTGCGTACAGAAGTTGCATTCTATGAAACTTATGGTAAAAGTTTTTGTTATATTTGTAATCTGTATAAAAATCGATAAACCTAGAAATATTTTGTTTTAAAGCTTTTTAAAAAAATTTCCAAGTCTTGGAAATATTCAAAACATCAAAAGTTTTAAACCCGGTATTTCACGAGATTTTCACTGTACCACCGGATTCACAGATCCTGTAATATTCCGATATCTTTATCCTTCTTTTTATTTATTTTTTGGTTGATTTTCCCTTTTGTATGTTTATTGGGCTATTCAAAAATTCTTGTCTACATTTTTTGTATAAGATTTTTTCAGTGAAGAAAGTGTGTTTAAAAAATGTCCCTCTTCTCCTTCTACTTTTTGGGTCGCCCATGAAATTTTTCAGTCCACCCTGGATATCCCTCTGAAGCAATTCCCCTCCCCCTTCGTCTTCCCACACACATCCCCTACTCTTTTACTACGACCCTCACCCTTTTTTCACGCTTTTAAACATATTCATCAAGTCCCCCGGAGATTATGGGTCCTAATTTACTCATTTCTACTTTTTCCCTTTTTTTTTAATATTATAATTTTACTGGCTTTTCCCTCCCTTTCTTCCCCCTGTTTACTTACCCTTGTTCTTGTATTTCCCCTGTTTTTTTATCCTTTCCCTAGTCTCAATTTTTAACTCGCTATTCTTTTCAACCAGAGCTCTTCAATTTCTGTACGCTTCTGCGTTAACAGCGTTGCTCCTCGCGTTTCCTTTACTCGCTTCCTACCTTCCTCTTTTTCAAACACCCCCTTTCCCGGGTTTGCAAAAAATTTTTTTCAATGTCGCTCCCCCTCCCCTCTTCCCTCTCTCCCTTCCCCCCCTTCCCCCTACCCTTTTTTTTTTTCCCCCGCCTTTTCGCTCGCCTCCTCCTTTTTCCCCTTTCCCTCCCAACCCCCAGTTATCCTCGCGTATCTCCTCCTTCGCCAGTCGTCGAGAGGATAAAGCTAATGGACTCCTAACGGGTGGAATTTAGATGGGAGACGAAGACATATACGCGGTGGGCGTAACACGATTCCTTGCTTGAAAGAAGCCATTATTGAAGATTAGTGGCTCAGACTGTGATTCCGTGAGTAATGATGTGTACGTCGCAAAGCAGCCGCTCGCTCGGGTTGTGTTGCCTCATCTCTCGCCTCTTACGCCACGTCAAAACAGCGAAGCGCTCCGCTGCTCCGCTCGGCTGGCCTCGTTCCTTTTCTTGTAAGGGAAGAGGTTACACAAGGGGTAAATATGGACAAACTTTGTAAATCACAAACTCACAAATACATATCAGAAACTGTAATTTTGTGAATACACGAAAGTCATCTGGATACAGAACACGAACAGATAAATATATATAATATTTATATTATATATATATATAATTATATATAATTAAAAATATATATATATAATATATATTGTATATAATATGTATTATATTATTATATATATAATATATATAATATTTAATATATATATAATATTTTATATTTTTATAAAATATACGAACCCGAAGTTCTGTGGGCGAGAGAGAGATCTGAACTAGAAAAAAAAACAAAAAAGAGCAGTTCTTTAACCCGGGGGCCATGGTGGTTTTTTAGGGGGGGCCGTGGGGGTCATATAAAAATAAAAATTTTATTGGTTGTTTAATTACACTAAAGTTGAAGTTTAAAGATACTTTTTTTTATCGGGATAGATGATGAACAATCAAATCTTTGAGTAAAGTGCATATACACATCGCATGCACAAAAAAGAATAAAATAAAAAAATTAAAAATGACAATGAAACCTAATCAAAAAAGCTGGGGCCTAACATTAAAACAAATGAAAAAAATAAACGAAGATAAAATAAAAAAAAAATGAAATAAAAACAAAAAAAAAAGGAAATTTAAATTAAATAAGGTTTAAAAAGACAAAGAATAAAATAAGCTAATAAAATGAGTAAAAAAATAAAGTAAAAAAAACTAGATAAAACTAAAAAAAATGTAATTAAGCAAGATTTAAAACAAATGACATAAGGTAAGAAAAATTAATATGAAATAAAAAGAAAAAAAATAGAAAAAAAATAATTAAAATATGATTTCCCTGTGATGATGAAATAAAGAGAAAAAAAATAGTAATAAAAACAACAAAACAAAAATGCTAAAAAATGAAAATAATAAAATTAAAAATAATAAAAATAATTTTTTTAATAATAAAACAATAATAATAATAATAATAATAATAAAAATGATAAAACATCAACAACAACACAAAACAACAAAAAACATAGGGGAATTTAAAAATAATAAATTTTGATAATAATGATAATTTAAAAATAAAGATTTAAAAAAAACAACAACAACAACAAAAATAATTTAAAATAATAATAATTTTAATGATAATAATAAAATAATAATAATAAAATAAAATAAAATAATTAAAAATAACAAAACAAAAAAAATAACAAGAAAAGTAACAAATTTAAAAAAAATAGCAAAATTTCAATTATAATCATTAGATTAAAAGAAAAATTTTAAGGGTAAAAAAAATAAGGGGCAAAAGTGACAATAGCAATTTTAAAAATAACAACAATAATAATGTTAAATAACAAACCCAAGATATTTATACTAGTAATTGTGATAGTTATAATTTATGTCAGTTTTAAAAAGAGATAATAATAAAAATTTAAAAAAAAAAATGATGGGGGAATGATAAATAATGATAAAGATTTGGAGCAATAAAAAAATATTGGATATAAAAATAATGACTGTTAACACTGATAGTAAAAATTAAAAAAAAGGTAAGTTTTAATTTAAAAACAAAAATATTAATGATGATAATAATTTAAAAATAATAATAAAAAATAATATAAAAAATAAAAATATTATTATTATTATATCATTATCAAATATTATTATTATTGGGTAATATAATAACCTATTATTCATCATTCGATTTATCTTTACTTCGGGCCCTTGAGGAAGAACAGGGGTGGGAAAGGGTAACGGGACCTACTTTGGAGTCTTTTTTAAAATCTATTTTTTTGAATGCCCTGGAAAACCTTTAAAGAATAAAACGGGGGTTAAATAGGTCTTTATCCTAAAATAAATATTTAGGAGTAAACATAAGACAAGGGGAAAAGCAGGGTTTAAAAAGAGTTTGTGTTGGCAAAGACGGGAATAAAAATTTATTAAAAAATTTTTAGACAGGGGAAAATGTAGACAAACAGGAAACTTTGGGGAAAACTCTAAGAGGTTTTGGGGGAAATTTAAAAGCAGTTAAATTACATTTTTCCCAAAAAAATTTTGTTTTTTGTGAGTGTGTGTGTGTGTGTGGTGTGTGTGTGTGGTTGTGGGGTTTAATTATATATAAAAATATATAAAATAAAAATAGTAAAAATATTTTAATTTTTGGGGTGTGTGTGGTGTGTGTGTGTGTGTGTGTGTGGTGTGTGTGTGTGGGGTTTTATTTAATTAACATTATATATATAATATTTTTTATATATTTTATTTTATTTTAAAATATAAAATTTTATATTATTGTGTGTGGTGTGTGGGGTGGGTGTGTGTGTGTGTGGGGTGTGTGTGTGTGTGTGTATTTAAAAATTGATTTGAAAATATACAAAAAAAAATAAAATTTTGGGTTTGGATCCCATTATACAAAAAAGTTTTGAAAAGTAGGGAAAAATATATTTTTAAAAAACATGGTAAAAAGTAAAGAATTAAAAAAGTAAGTTTAGGGGCCCAAAAAATTCTAATTTTATCCGGCCAACCAAAGAAAGTAATCCCCGTTGGTGAATATTTTAACAAGGAAAAGGGCCTGATAACGTGTTTTTTTTTTTTTTTTCTTTTCTCTTGCCCTTTTTTAATTATTTATTTGTCACAGCTTTAAAGGCAAATATCATAAACATAAACAACAACAAAACAAAAATAAAAATTTAAATAAAAATTTAAAAATAAAATTTAAAAAAAATTTTAATTTAAAAAAAATGATAATGATATAATAAACAAAGCAAATTTTAATGATAATGATGATAAAATAATAATAATAAAATAAAAATAATAATAAGAAAAAATAATAAAATAATTTAATAAAAAAAAAAAAAAAAAAGGTAAAGGCAATGAAGTATGATGTGATGAAAGTAATTTATGGGGAAAGATTTATGATAAAATAAGGGCAATGATAATGGGGAAAAAAAAAAAAAATTTTATTAATGGTTAGGATATAAAATCCTAATAAAAGTTGCAATAATTTTTGTCAAAGAAAAAAATGAAACAGGGTATTATAATAACCCAAATGATTTAAAAAAAAGTAATTTTGATAATTATAATAATATTTTTAATATTGGATTTAAAAATTTTTGATAATAATAATAATTTAAAGTTAATTTAAAGAAAAATAATAATAATAAAAGTTAATAAAGATTTAAAAAGAAAAAATAATAATAATAATAATAAAAAATAACAATAATGTTATTAATAGTAATAACTAAGGGAAATGATAATAAAAAATAATAATAATAATAATAAAAATTAATAATAATTAAAATATAATAATAATAAAAAGAGTAAAAATACAAAACAAAGTAAAACAATAAAAAAAACATGATGATGGTTATTAAAAAATAAACTAAAAAAAATTGCTTTTAAAAAAACAGCTGCAAAAAAAAAGAAAAAAAAGATAATGATAAAGATGATAATGATTTAAAAAAATTTTTTTAATATTAAAAAATTACTACCTTTCTTAAATTACTACCGGGGTATTTTTACTAAAAAATAATAGAATTTAAAAATAATATTAAACAGATAAAAATAATGTAAAAATGATATTAGGAATAATAATAGGAAAAAGATAATAATGACATAATGGGTAATAAATAAAAATTTAAAAATAATAATTCCCCTAAAAAATGGGGAAATTTAAAAACAATAAAGATAATAACAAAGTTTAACAATAATTGATAATGTAAATAATAACAATAAAGATAATAACAATAATTTAAATTCCTACAATCATAATTATGAAATTTTTAAAAATAATGATAATGGTGGGTAATTAAAAATAATAAAAACAACAATAATAATATTAAATAAAAAAAAATAAAATATTGATAATGTTAAATAAAAATAATAAAAACTAATGAAAAAATAAAAAGTAATAATTATAATTTAAAAATAAAAAATAAAATAATAATAAAATTAAAAATTTGTAATAATAATAAAAAAAATAAAATTATTTTTATTAAATTTTTTTATTTTAATAGGAATTTAAAAACAATAATAATAATAATAAAATAATAATAATAATAATAAAAAATAAAAATTTAAAAAAATTTAATAAAAAAGCAATTATGATAATGATAATAATGATAACAGCAACAACAACAACGATAATAATAAAAGTAACGTCAATAATATTTTAGCTTAAATTAAAAAAAACCAAAAAAAAGATTTAAAGATAAATAAAATAAAAGATAAAAGAGATAAAAAAACTAGTAATAATGATGAAAAAATAAAAAAATTATAATAATAATAAAAAGGGTAAATAAAATAAATAAAAATAAAATAATAATATTAATAATAATAAAATAAATAAATAATAAAATAAAAATAATTAATAATAATAAAAATAAAAAAATAAAAATTTTTGTATAAAAAATCAAGGAGCCTTTGCAGAAAATTTTGAGCAAAATTTTGTTAAAATGTTCCATTTTCCTCAAACTTTTTTTCCCCCTTTGGGGAAAAAAAGAAAGAAAAAAAAAAAAAAATAATAAAAATAAAAGTAAAATAATATAGTAAGAAAGTACCACTAATTTTTACTAAAATGATAAAAAAAAAATGGTAATAAAAGATATGATAAAAATGAGGGGCGATCATATTAGCCAAAAGGTACTAAAAAAATAAAAAAAGGGAATGGTTAAATTAAAAGGTTTAAATTTCAAGAACAATAATAGTAAATAGCAGTAACAAAAAACAATAACAATTTAAAAATTAATAATAAAAAAATGATAATTTAAAAATAATAAATAAAAATGATAATAATTTAAAAAAAAATAATAATGGGTAAAAAATAATTTAAAAATAATAATATTTTTTTTTAAAAATTTTTATTATTTTTTTAACAAAAAACAACAAACAACAAACAATAACTAACAAAACAACAATGAAATTTGTGAGCATTAAAACTGTTTGGGTTATAAGGGAAAAAACAAAATTTTTTAAAAATTTTCATTATTTTTTTGATAAAGCTAGTAATTATAATGATAATACCAATTCTAAATATAAAATAATTAAAAATACTCTAGTAATAATAATATTAACAAAAATAAAAATAAAGATAATAGTAAAAATGAAAGATAATAATAGTAATAGTAATAGTAAAGTGAAAATGATAGGTGTAGTGATAGTGATAGTGATAGTAATATAAAAATAATAATAATAATAATAATAATAATAATGATAATAGTAATAATAATGATAATCATAACAATAATGAATAATAATGATAATAAAAAAAGAAGGACAATGAAAAAATAATAATGAATATAATAGTAAAAAAGAATAAAGATTACAATACTGATATTAATTAAATCAATAAAAAAAACAATAAAAAATTAATAAAATGAAATAACAATAATGATAATAATAATAATAAGAAGAAGAAGAAGACGAAGAAGAAGAAGAAAAATGAAAATGAAAATAATGATAATGCGAATAGTATCAATGGTTAGAATGAAGATAATGATATTAGTAGAAGTAGAAAAAAAAATTTATATTAAAATAAATGAAATAATAAATGAAATAATAACTATAATATGAAAAAATAGTAATAATAATAATAATAACAACAACAACAACAACAACAACAACAACCCCCAAAACAACAACAACAACAACAACAACAACAACAACAACAACAACAACACAACATAATGATAAAGATAGGTACTGTAAATAAAGAAAATTATAACAATAATGAAAATGTACCGTGAGAAGTAAAAAAAAAATCATGATTAATAAACTATTTGAAATACATTTTGCATTAAACCAGATGCAGTGCAATGTAAAAATTAAAACCTTTTGTTTAAAAGGAAACGGGAACGGGGGAGTAACTAATGCAGCACGTGAAGCGGGTATTTTGTTTTTTCCGCGGATCAGAGGAAATCTTACACTAAAAACGTATATCTGTGTGGTGTGTGTGTGGTGTGTGTGTGTGTGTGTGTGTGTGTGTGTGTGTGTGTGATATCGATAAATAGCAACCCTCCGGGACCAGGACTCGAATTTCAGGGCACTCGGGTATGAAACCGGAGGGCCAGTAAAAAACCCAAACCATCCCAGTTTTATCATGGCCCCCCGGGTTCGAGCCCTAGTTAGGGAGGATTGTTATTTATCGATATCAATGCGGCTTTGTATTTTTCCCATCTTTCATAAATATTACCTCAGTAATCTAACTTGGATTTGAAAGGTTTAAATCAATTTCCACCGAGTGCCCACTGGGAGTGTGTGTAAAACTTCACTACCATTACTCTAGTATGAGTAATAGGCTAGTGAGATCCTAGTTGCACATTCCTATAGTGGGCTGTGTGGCATGGTTGGTTTAGTATTGGCCTTTCATTTTCATACCCGGAGTGACCTGGGTTCGAGTCCTGGTCAGGGACCCCTAACGGGAGCCGGCTTGCCGCGGTGGAGGCTTGGGGCCCTAAAAGATCTGTGACCCAGTACTATAGGGCTACTCTTTACGGGAGGGGTTGTCACCAGTGGGGGATGAAACAAAACACCTTCCTGATGCAACAAGGCCTATGAGAGGGGATGGTGCAACCACCCTGGTTCATTCATCTTGGACCAGGGGGAACTCTTCTACATGTGTCTGCCATACACAGTGTCCCGTTTTACTAGGAGACAGGAATCCTTTAGGTTGAGCAATGCTGCACGCTGTGCAGCTAGGGAACAAACCTCTTTTGGGCCTTTATTCTGGTTAGATTTGGGGGCTTGATCAAGGCCTGGTCAAGTCAATTGGCTGGTCAAGTCAATCAGCTGGTCAAATATGGCTAGGGTCAAGTAGGCACTGTTCAGTCGGTAGCACATAGGTCCGGCGACTGCCATCAGTACTGTAATAGTGGCTGCGTATATTTCCTCACTACGTTTCTGGCTGTTTTTCAAGATTTTGAGTCCATCCTATAGGGTTCCTTCGTTGGACTCCATGGGGGTGTGGGGGGGTGAGGAAGTGAAGAATTTTAATTTGTATGATCACTACAAATTTACAAAGTTCAAGCCCCTCCCTGAAAAGCCTATGCAATCCCCTGGCTATTCCCCTTTTAAATGTCACATGTTGTCACTCTGGAATCTTTTCCCGCTTCCAAAGGGCAAGAATGGGAATTGTAATGGTTCCTGGGCTCCCAAACCAGGTAAATAATAAGGAGAAAAGTTATCCTCAATCCATTAGGGAAATTCTACCTGGTAAATATGAAAGTATTTCATATAGTAAGTACCATAGTGAAAACCATTAATGGTGATCAATCAGGATCTTTATAATTTTAAGTACATCAGAAATAGTTGAGGTGTTCAACATGATCTCACATCACCCCAAGCTAAATGTAGCTGATAGTGAGTTTTTTTCACAGATGAAGTGACGTCTGATCTATTGCAACATCTGGGGTCAAGTTTCTATTTCCTCACAAACATCAATAAGTAGGGAATTTCTTTTCCGGACTGAGGATTCTGAGGAGAAACTCTAGA
>NC_051395.1:36382026-36386116 GCF_015228065.2 Penaeus monodon | reverse complement strand
CTTTGCCAAATTTGGGACCTGTACGTCCAGTGAAGGTAAGTATCATCCTGATATTTAAACATCATCGAGGAAAGGGCAGGTAAAAAAAAAAAAAAAAAAAAAAAAAAAAAAAAAAAAATCTGATTCTATTTCTAGTTTGTAATTCTCGAAATAAAGCGTCTGCCACTTACTTGTCTATTGTAATTCTAAGTGCTAAAATCCGCGCTCTGATAATAATGATGATAACAACGATCAGGTTAATCGCAAAGATGATGATAATAATGATGGTATTGATGATAAGGATAATGGCAACGATATTGAGTGATGAGACGATATGACGTATAACG
The DNA here is from genome assembly GCF_015228065.2 of Penaeus monodon. NCBI lineage: Eukaryota > Metazoa > Arthropoda > Malacostraca > Decapoda > Penaeidae > Penaeus > Penaeus monodon. The sequence continues at coordinate 36,385,790 of NC_051395.1, read as the reverse complement.
TGGTGAGTAAGTGATGATAATGATAATGGAGATTATAATGATGATGATGATGATGAAATAATAATAATAAAATATAATAATAATAATAATAAATAATATAATAATAATAATAATATAATTAATAATAATAAAAATAATAATAATAATAATATAAAATAATAATGATAACCACAACAACAACAACAAAACAACAAGAAAACAAATATATATGAAATAATAAATAATAAAATACAAATAATGATAAATATGATGATAAATTGTGATAATAATGTAATAGATAATAATAATAATGATAATAATAATAATAATAAAATAATATAATAACAAAATATATAAAAATAGATTTAATAATGAAAATAAATAATAATATAACAACAACATATAATAAAATAATAAATAATACAATTAAAAATAATCTAATATAAAATAATAATAATAATATAAAACTGATATAATAAATATAATAATAATAATAAAAAATAATGATAATAACAAAACAACAACAACAACAAAACAATGAGAATAATTATCATTATTATTATCATACTGCTGCTACTACTGATAATGATAATGCAGATAAAGATTATGATAATGATAATGGTAACAATTGTAATAATAACAATGGTAATAATAACAATAATGATAATGATAACAATAATAATGATGACGATGCTGAAGAAGAAGATGATGACGATGATGATGATGATGATGATGATGATGATGTATGATGATGATGATGATGATGAGATGATGAGATGACAACAACAACAACAATAATAATAATGATAATGATAGTAACAACAATGATATAAAAAATAATGGTAATAAGATAACAATTATAACAATAATGATAACAACAACAACAACAATAATAATAATATGAATAATAATATAATAATAAGAATGATAATAGTAATAACAGTTATAACAAAAATGATGATAATAATAGCAATACTGATGATAATGATAATGATGATGATGATGCTCACACACGCGTGGGCAATGCGTGCGCACACGGTGCACTCGCGCTCGCATGCGTCGATCTGTGTGTGCACTTGAATGATAATAATAATAATAATGGTAATAACAATGATAATGATAATAATAATAATATAATAACGATAATGATAATAATGATCTTGATAATGAAAATAATGATGATAAAGATGATAATAGCACAATTATATCAATAGGAAATAATAGTAACTATATAACAATGCCAATAAAGGTGATGATAAATGACAACTCTGATAATGATAATAATAATAATAATGATTATAAATAATATTCATATCGAGAATAAGAAAGGGAATGGTAGTGATAACGATCCTGTAATAATAGGAATTTAATGAAGATAAACAAAATATTTGACCACTGCGGCCGGATGCCCTAGAATCATAAGCCATGTTTTATCATTATTACCAAGCATTTAGATGCATTCTCGGGGAAAGTGCATTCAGGAAGTACAGGAACTTTACCTTTGGGAAATTGGCTAAAAGTTTGAAGACATTCCCGAGAAGCGTTAGTGTAACAAAGAATCTGAGACATTTTCATTTATGTGCATCCAGCATAGATCAGTTTGTATGCAGATATACACATATAGATAGAGAGACAGATAAATAAGTATATATACATATAATAGATACATACAATCATGCATGTGTACGTACGTACACACACACACACACACACACACACACACACACACAAAAATATATATAATAAAATAATAAATAATATTATATATATATATATATTAATAGTATATAGACAGATAATTATATATATATAATTATAATATTTTAAATATATATATAAATAATATAAAATTTGATATTATTTTTATAATATAATATATATAAATAAAATATATATATCTAAAAATATATATAATAATAATATATACGTAATAAAAATACATAATACATATATAATATTATAATATAATATATATAGATATATATATATATATATATATATATTTTAACAATGCATACATACATAAATAAAATATAAATATACATATATACATACATATATCATAAATACATACAAATACATACATATTATATTACAACATACATAAATACATACATACATACATATATATTTTACAAACATACCATACTACATATTACCATACAATACATACATAAATACATACATTACAGATAGACAGACAGACGACAGACAGACAAAAAGACATTACCACGCATAATACATACATACATACATAATACATACATGCATACATACATACTACATACATACATACATACATACATACATACATACATACATATTTAATAAATACCTAATACATAAATATACATACATACAACAAAATTTACATACAAAACATACATAATCATACATACTATTACTAAAAACAAAAACAAGCACACACATACAAGCACACACACACACAAACACACAAACACACACACACATATACATACATACACACAAACACACACAACACAAACACAACACAAAAACACACACACAACCACACACACACACACATACACACACACACACACACACACACATACATAAATACACACACATATGTACATACATACGTGCATACATACATAGAAAGTCTATATGCTTGAAAGTCCGTAAATATCAACCTGTCTATTCTCTCTCTCTCTCTCTTTCCATCTGTCCGCGCGCGCGCGCGCGCGCGCGCGTGTGTTGTTGTGTGTGGGTGTGTGTGTTGGTGTGTTTGTGTGTTTGTGTGTTTGTGTGTTTTGTTGTGGGTATGTGTGTGTGTCTGTGATATATAAAATTATAGTATTTATTTTATATATTTTTTTATAATATATATATATATATATATTTATATTTATAAATTTATACATTTTCTCTTTTTTTATCGGCCAATCTATCTATGTATCTATATTCATTTTCACGTATGAGTGTTTGCGTAGATAGATAGACAAATAGACAGATGTGGGAACAGGTCCACACATGCATTTTCAGAATAGCTGCAAGGTATTTGCTTACGGTGAATTGCATTGTGAGTTGCAGAAGCGACTCTGTTTACAGTCACAATTAGACTACTATGCTTGCCGATAAAGCAGTACTGAATGATCCATTAACTTACTAAAAAGACAGAATGTGAAATTTGGAAAGTTTGATCAAATGAGTACGCCATATTGGAACAGTACAGTCATACGTTATAAGCATAGACTGATTAGAAATAAAATCCAAACGTATATAAAAAAGAGAGGAAGAAAGAAAGAAAGGAAAAGTAGATAAAGGGAACCTCTTAAAAAAGGCTTTAAACTAAAGGGAGAAGAAGAGAGAGTCAGGAAATAAAAACATGCGATGAAGCTTTTAGGAGATCGCCGACGTGACACACCCTCATGTTCATCGAGAAAAGGGGCTCCCTTTCCTCATCTTCTTTATCCTTCCTCTCTTTACTTCCGCCACTTACCACAACTCCTTCCTCCCTCCCTATTCTCTGCCTTTCCCCAAGACCTCTTCCTTTTTTTCGCCCTTCCCCCAATCCCATTTTCCTCTTCCTCTCCTTTGCCTCTTCCTCCCTTTCCATTCGCTCCTCCTTCACCCTTTTCTCTTCCCTCCCCCATCCGCTCCTTCTTCAATCCTTTCCTCCCTCCGTCCTCCCCCATCCCCTTCTTTTTCCTTCCCCCTCCGCCCCTTCTCCATTTCTTTCTTCCCTCACCACCCCTTTTCTCCCCCTTCCTCCTCCTTTCCTACCCCCTCCTACACACCCACTCCCTCCCTCCCTCCCG
>NC_051395.1:36354526-36374526 GCF_015228065.2 Penaeus monodon | reverse complement strand
TGGGAAAACTTCACTAAATTACTTAGTATGAGTAGATAGGCTAGTGAATCCTAGTTGCACTCCTTGTGGGGTGTGTGGCTGTTGGTTTAGTTGGCCTTTTATTTTCAACCCGGGGTGCCTGGGTTCAGTCCTGGGCAGGGACCCCTAAAGGGAGCCGGGTTTTCCGCGTGGAGGGCTTTTAGGGCTCAAAGCTGGTGAGCCCGACCCAAAGGGCTACTCATACTGGAGGGGTTGCCACCAGTGAGGGATGAAAACAAAAACCTTTCCCATGCACCAATCCTATGAGAGGGGATGGTGCAACCACCCCTGGTTTTATTTTTATCTTGGACCAGGGGGGACTCTTTACATTTTTTTGCCATACACAGTGTCCCGTATTACTAGGAACGAATCCCGAGTTGAGCAATGCTGCATGCTGTCGCTAGAAACAAACCTCTTTGGTCTTTATTTGGTTAGATGGGGGGCTTGATCAACCCCCGGTCAAGAAAAGGGCTGGTAAATCAATCAGCTGGTCAATATGGCTAGGGTCAAGGGCACGTTCGCGTAAAATGGTCCCGACTCCCATCAGTACGTAATAGGGGCTGCAATTTCCTCCTACGTTTTTGGCGTTGCGATTTTGGTCCTCCTATAGTTTCCCCTTCGTTGGCCCTCCATGGGGGGGGGGGGGGTGAGGAAGTGAAAAATTTTAATTTGTATGATCACTAAAAATTTACAAAGTTCAAGCCCTCCCCCCTGACAGCCTTGAAACCCCTGGCTTTTCCCCTTTTGAAATTCACATGGAATTTTTCCACTTCCAAAGGGAAAGAAGGGGAAATTTGAAATGGTACCTGGGCTCCCAAACCGGGTAAAAAAGGAGAAAAGTTATCCTCAACCCATTAGGGAAATCTTCCTGGTAAATATAAAAGTTTTCATTAGAATACCTGTAGTAAGGGGACCTTTAATGGTGTTAAATCAGGATTTGAAAATTTTTGAAGTCATGGGAAAAATGTTAGGTTGTCAACAGATTTTCACTCCCCCCCAAGCTAATGGTAGCCCTTGATATTAGGTTTTGCACCAATGAGATTACTGTCTGCTGCTATTGCGACATTACTGGGGCTCAGTTTCATGTTCCCCTCACAAACCTAAATAAATGTAAGGGAAATTGCTTTTCCCCGGGAAACCTATGAGGTATTCTGGGAGAAATAAGAATTAAAAAAAATGTAGGGAAAAAATGGAAACCAAGAGTGTTTTTAAAATTGGTACAACGGTCATCGGCTAAAAGTCCAGGCCCATAGCGTTCCATTGAAAAAGGGCTCAAAATTTCTTCAAAGCAATGAAAAAAGGGTAAAAATTTTGAAAAAGAAGTTTTAAATAGGGCAAGGAAAAATTTTCCAGGGGAAAAGTGTTTTTCCCATTTGCGTTTGCACACCCAGGAATTCCTTTGTTCGGTTCTACCCCCATCCTCCTTCCTGCCATCCCTTCCTTCCCAATACTTTTTACGCCACACTTGCCAACCTTTAAACCTCAGTCCTCAATTGCAAACCCCTCCCCCCCTAACGGAACCCGCCTTGCTGGGTGGGGGGGCTTGGGGTCCCCAATATCTGGGGACCTGCCCCGAGAGCTACTCATCTGAGGGTTCCAGTGAGGGGTGAGAAAAATGGTTTCCGTGCCCCAAAGGCCTTGAAGGGGATGGGTCCCCCCCCTGGGTTCATTTATTTTGGAAGGGAAACTCTTCAGTTGTTTGCTTGCGGGGCATCCATATTCCCAGGGACGGGAGCCTGGGGTTTTGAGCGATGTGACACTGCGCCCGCAGCTAGCAAACACCTCTTTGGCCCTTTTATTTGGTTAGACGGGGGTTTGATAAAGGCCCGTAAATCAATGGGTGGTAAAATATGGCTGGGGTAAGCAGGCCTGTTCAGTCGGTGCGCATAGGCCCCGCGCCCATCATACTGAATGGGCTGCGTATTTTTCCCCTCTTTCCCCGGGGCTTTTGGGAACTTTGACCCCCAAACTATGCTTCCCCTGTTGGCTCCTGGTGGGTGGGGGGGTGGGGAAAAATGAAGAATTCCAATTTGTATGAGTACTAAAATTTACAAAAATCTAGCTCTCTCCCTAGACCTAGCAATCCCTCGCCTTTCGCTCGGGAAACATCAAAGTCACCGGGAAACCTTTCCAGCTTCCAAAGGGCAAAAATGGGAATCGTAAGGGTTTCCCGGGCTCCCAAACCAGGAAGAAGGGGAAAAAGTCCCCTCAATCCACTAAGGAAATCTTACCTTTTTAAATATGAGACATTTCAATGAAAGTACCATTAATAAAAGACCATTGATGGTGTTAATATGGTCTTAAATTTTTCGAAGAACATGGGAAAATAGTGAAGTATGTAAACGTGTCCTCGCATCACCCCAAGCGAATGGTCCAATGTTGGGGTTTTCGTCCCCAGTCGAGAGTGACCGTCTGCGTGCGTAGCAAATTCCTGGGGCCAAGTTTATTTCCCTAAAAAAAAACCCCCAATCATTGCAAGGGAATTGTCTTTTCCGAGACCTGATGAGGTATTTATGAAAACGTTAAGGAACAAGAATTTTAATGCATGGAGTAAACGTTTTTAAGAAAAATTTGGGATGGTTTTGGAACAGCCCGACACCGCTTTTTTTAACTTTAACACATTGGGCCTTCCAAATCATTGGTTAGCAGGGTACCACCTCAAGGAAAAGCAAAATTGCCCAACCCTTTTGGGGTGTTTTCCACTGCCAGGTTAGGGGGCAGGGAGCCAACCCTCTTGCCGTTTTAAAAAAAAGGGAAACCCAAGATATGGTGTAAAGTTGGTCAACGGGTCTAAAGGAGATGCAACGTCCGATCCAATTAGCTGTTACCAGCAAGAAGCTCTGAAGTTTCTTCAAACAATGTAAAAGGACAAATTTGAAAGTTTTGGTAATAAGGAGAAAGGGAAAAGAATTATTTTTCCGGGGGAAAGTAGTGCCCGGTGCTGTTTGCACAGCCAGGTAGGTCCTTTGCTTCGGTTTCAGCCCCCTCCTTCCCCCCAAACCCCTTGCCCCAATCTTTTAAGCACACACTCTGCCTTCCTCTAAACCCCCGTCCCAAATTCTGACATTGCCCTGGGAGTTGTTCCACCAGAAACGGAATGGAGTGAGGGGTCTTGAGGAACTCCTCCTCCCAAGTAAGGTCTTTGGAGCCATCGGAAAGGCTCCAGAGGCCTCACGGTGACAGCTCCGTTCCCACCCACCCCAAAAGGGGCCTCGCTGCTAGGCAAAATCCCCTAAGTAAGGAAAAAAGACCCCAGCTGCCACAAACACCCACGGGGGCCTCCGCTGCTGAAAGAATGCCCTTGAAGCACGGGCTCGGGTCCGTTCTTTCCCCCAGGCAAAGAAACCCTGACCTGAAAAAAGGAAACCGGGGGAAACTAGTTCCACGGGGAAAACACCGTTAAAAGGATACCAGGATCCTGGAAAGGGACCCCCTAAAGGTGTGGGGAAAACTTGACCACAGGGTCCCAAAAACCTTATAAGAAATAAAAATAAAAAACTGGTACACTAATTAAAGGGAACTTCAGGGAATTCATGAAAAATGGGAAGAACTGCAACAGATAGTTCTTTAAATCCATTTGTGTTGCCTCAAGGTTATACCAAGGGAAAAATCGTCTAATTTCCCTGAAATTTAAAGTTCAGGCCCATTAGGGCCCTTTGAAAATGGACCTCATGGGGGAGTAGCATACTGGTACTCATGATACCCCCTTCCAGCCTCCACTGCAGACAACACTGCAAAGGGGGGGGCGGAAAATGGCTTCACGCCCTTACCAGTTGGATCCATCTCCCTTCCTACATAACCCAACATAAATATTTGGAAAATCTACTTGAGCGTTGCCACCCATTTCTACTTTTTGGGAGATTTCATGGTCGCATCACCTCGGGGAGACATTTGGGGAAACCCTCGGGGAAGGGCCTTGGAGTCCTTTTTTCTTAAGGTAATGCTTTTAACTGAATAGTGACACTCCCCACATTTCCAAAATTTAAAAAGGGGACATTCCCCAATTAGACCACAATAGGCCCCCCTGATTCACAGTTGAACTTCACTTGGCAGGTCATGGAAGCTAGGAAGCGACCACTTTCCAAAAATTTTGGAGGAGGTGAAGGATTCCCAGTCAATGGAGTGCAAAAGATGGTGACTTGAACATGCAGACTGGACTTTTTAGATCAACGCATATTGCAAAGGATCTTTTAATTTTTTCCCAGTGTGTTAGAGTTTTAACCACCTCACTCACGAATTCAACCTTGCACCCAAAGCATCCATCCCAAAAATGCGGAAGTACCATCGACCCCAGTCCCATGGTGGTCTGTAAATCCCCACAAGCTGCAAGAAAGGAAAGCTGCATTAAGGCATTGAAACACGCCCACTTTGAAACCCTTGATCGTTACAAAAAAACCCAAAGCCAACCCAGGTCGTTCTAAAGGAGCAACTACGTCGGGAGACAGTATGCTCCTCATTACTCTGGGACCCCCCTTAGCATGGGTGGGGCAAGGTGCGAAAATTTGCTGGAAAGGCACTCCTATCACAACCTCTCTGAAGATAGGGGCATAATCATCAAGAAAAAAAGGGTTGCAAAGAGCTAGAAAATCCAATGCAGAGACCCCTCTGGACACCTTACCGCTCGATTTTCCACTCTTCGTGCTGACAGGAAAAAACACCCAGTATCGTTCTTCAGTAGGTACACAGAAATTCCCTACAAATTGCCCTTTTTTTTTCGCACAGTGGACTCTGCTTTGCAGCTCTCCATAAGACTGCCCCAGGAAGTGACGATTTCCAAACAAACGATATCTACTTACAGAGACTCCCAGTTCTTGTTGGGGCCCCACTCAATAGGATCTATAGGGGGTAAAAAGCCCTTCACATGGAAAAGGCCCATAATCATTCCCGTTCCCAAACCTGGGAAAAAATGCTTCCACACCAGGAAATTACAGACCATTGCTCTCACCCTGCATCGCAAGGGTGATGGGGAAAATGGTAAACTTCAGTTGACATGGCTGCTAGAAAAAAAAATGTTTGACCCCATATCAAATGGGTTTAGAAAATTGAGCGCCCCAGATCCTTGTAAGGATGGAAAAGCTATACGAAATTTCCCTTCGCCAGCGAGTCACATGTAGCAGTCTTTTTGACCTTGAAAAGGCTTTCGATAGCTTGGAAGATGGCATACTCATGAAGCTGTATGACATTGGTTTAAGAGGGGCTTCCTACCTTCATACAAAGTCCTTTCTAAAAAGGAATTTGATTTGGGTGGGAAAAAGTTTTCTCTAACCTGAAAACCAGCTGGAAGGGGGCCCACAAGGGATTTCTTAAGTGCCTGTTTGCCTTGCTATAAATGACATTGTAAAATCCAGGGGCTTCTAATGTAAAACTGAGTGGATGACATTGTTGCCGGGGGAAGCTTTCCGATGTGCAAGGCAATGCAAAAATGCAATAAATCAGTTTGTTTTCAGGGGCAAAATATCATGGGGGTTTAAATTTTCCCCAAGCAAACCATGGCTATACATTTCCACAAACGGGAAATTCCCCCTTCCCTCTATATAGAGCAAACCCCTGAATTTGTCCAAAAAGGTGAAGTACTTGGTCTAATTTTTGATTCAAGATTAATGGGTGCCTCACATCAAACTTAAAAGGGAAGGGTACAAAAACGCTTGTATTTTGCGGGTTTTTTCACTCTATCTTGGGGGGGCAACTGCACAATGCTTCGCGGGTTTCCGGCGTTATTCGTGTAAGCATTAGGCTGTGGGTGTATTTTTCTGAACTCCCACGTTTCCCGATGTTTGGGCTCGGCTCATAATGAAGCTCTCAGAATCTGTACTGGGGCTTTCAGGGCTTTACCTTGGGAAACCCTGTATGCGAGAGTGGGAACCACCTTTTCATTTCACCCGGGACTACATGAACCTATTTACTACACGGGGTCAAAGGTTCCGGATCCTACATCAATTGGTTTTCAACCCCCTTGGGGATCCCCTTCCTATGGGAGGAGAATGAGAATTTGTGGAATCTTTTGAGTCTCCTAAGGTTCTGGCTGTTGGAATTCCCCAAATTCCCCCCCTTTACTAATCAGTCGAGTGGATTTGGTCGGAATTTGGGGAAAGGGGGGATCTGAAGCAGAAGTCAGAGAGAAATTTCTTGCTATTTCTAAGTACCAAGGATAGAGGCAAAAACAGATGGTTCGAAATTTGAAAAAGGTGTGGGGTTTGCACAGTGAGCAGAAGGAAACTGCATCTGGCGTTTTTTCTTTAAACACCTCGTCTTTACTGCAAATTACAAGCCACCTTGCGCAGTTTTGATGACTAGAGTTTACAAACCATTCTATTGTGAATATTGAGACTCTCGTACTGCCTTTCAAGCAATCAAAGCTTTTAAACTCATACATCCATAGTCAAGGGGTTTAAGATTGGCTTGCACTGATGTCAACACGTAAAAAGATAACTTTTGGGTCCCCGCGCAGTTTTTACATGGGAATGGGAGCTGATCGGAAGGCCGGCAGCTGCTGCTCAGCCTTGTGATGCTCATTTTTCCCCTCCCCCCACCCCCTTTAAAACCCCGCATAGAAGTTTCTCGCAATAAAAGGAAGGAAAAAATAGAGGGACCTCCAGAAAAAAAACTGCAATTTAGAGAGCCCTTGGATTGGGTTATGCATCCACCTAAACCAAAAGTGGAAGTTGCATTAAAAAACTAAAAATCGGGGCCCCAAAAACGACTCCTGGGCGATGGGCTAAAAATCAAGCACTTTGTGAATGATCCAAAAGCCTTAACGTCGCAAATGTAGTGGGAAAAATTGCAAAATTCTCGACCAAGATTATTTTCTTGTCTCCCCCCTATACACTAATTGCTTGGGGGGGGGGTTGTGACATAGAGGGTTTATTAGTTTCCCTTTGGGAACTAATATTTTTCAAGAAATTTAATATACTAATATTTATTTTCAATATCTTATATATTAAAGCATATATTTATGCTTTTATTTTTTTAATTTTTTTTTTTGTTTTTGAAAGTTTTTATTTTAGATTTTTAAATTTTTTAAAAATCTATTTAACAAAGGATTCGCCGCTAATGACCTTAGCGTTACGCGGGAGAAAAATTTTAAAAAAACAATCAATCAATTGCTGAAACTGCCCCGGGGGTTGTTCCCCAGAAATGGGGTGGAGTGAGGGATTTATTGAGGGACTCCTCCTCCCCAAGAAAGGTCTTAGGGGCTTATTAGTAAAAGGTCCAGAGGCCCAAATGACAGCTCCAGCTGCCACCACATCCCAAGGGTCCTGCTGCTGGCAGAATGCCCCTGAAGCAAAAGGGTAGGGACCCCTTTGCCCCGGCAAGGAATCCTAGCCTGTTCAAAGACTCATCTCAGGTGGGGGGCTTTGGGGGGCCGTCAGGTAGGGGTCCAAAGGGGCCCCAACGTGACCACCCATCCACTGGTGGACTCCGTGCTATGCAGAAGCCCCTGAACAAAGGCTCAGGGCCGTAAATTTGCCCTTCAAAGAAATCCGGCCTCTCCCCAAAGGGAAGTCTGTGGGAAAATAGTTTCCCCAGGGAAAAGCCACCAAAAGGGGCTCCCAAATCCTGGAAAGGGGCAGCCCAAGGTTGGGGCCCAAAACCCTTGACACAGGGCATTTGAAGAAAGGGAAAACCCAATTCAAAGGGAAATGTCAGGGGATTCAGCAAAATGGAAGAACTGCAAAATCTGATAGTTCTGAACCTGTAAACCTCTCAGGAAAATCGTCCAATTTCCATGAAGGGTTTTCCAAAAGGGATGAATTTACACTGTACGCCAGGAGGAAGTTCGGATGTGCAAAGGACACAGCAAACTAATAAATCAGGTTTTACAGGGGGCAAAATCCCATGGGTTCAATTTTTTTTTCCAAGCAAGTCCATAGCGAATTTCCACAAACAGGAAAGTTTCCCCCCCTTCTATTTTTGGAGGAAAATTTACTACAATTTTCAAGAGTGAAATACTTGGTTTTAATTTTTGACTCAAGGGTTTCATGGGTCCCCCTCAACAGTTCATGGAAAACTAAAAAAGCACTTAGTATTTTGTGGTTCTTTCACAAACTTCTTGGGGGGAGACCGCACAACCTTCTACGCTTTACCCCCCTTATTTTATAGTAAGATTGACTATGGATTTGGGCTTATTCTTCTCAAATCCCATGTTCCCGGGTGTTGAACTCGGCTCTAATAAAGCTTCCAAAATCTGTCTGGGCTTCAGGTCTTCCCCCTGTGGGGTCCCCGTTGCTTGGGTGCAAAAACCACCTCTTTCATTACACCGGGACTCCCATGAACCTGATTTACTACATGAGACTACCAAGGATTCCGGGTCTCCTATATCCTGATTGTTTCAACCCTTGGGATAGCCGATCTATGTTTTGGAGAATGAGGAATCTTGTGGAAGATCTTAATTTAAATCCCACTAAGGTTTTAGCTGTTGGAATTCCCCAATACCCCTAATCAAGTTGAGCTGGATTTGGTCGGAATTGGGAAAGGGGAGAGGTCCGAGGCAGTTAAGATGACTAGAAATCTTAGGATCTATTCTATTGTAATATATTGTGACTCTTGTAGTGTCTCGCAAGCAATCAAGAGCTTAATCCCATCACATCCAGTAGTGAGGGAGGTTCAAGTTTGGCTTGCACTGATGTTAACAAGTAAAAAGATAACTTAGGTATCAGTGGGAATGAGCGAGCTGACTGGAAGGCTAAGGCTAAGCCGCTCAGCCCTGTGAAACAATCTGTGAGAGATTAGAGATGACCAGCATCCTTCCCAACCGAAAAATAGAAATTGTATTAACAAGACTAAGAATCGGGCATACAAGACTGACTCATTGGCCGTTGATGGCTAAAATTGAAGCACTTTGTGAGGGATGCCAAAAGCCATTAACGGTCGCACATGTAGTGGAAAGATGTGCAACATTCTCAGACCAAAGACATATGTACCTGTCTCCCCATATACACTGAAAAATGTATTGGGGGAGGAATGTGGCATAGAGGGTCTTATTAGTTTCCTTAGGGAGACTAATTTTCAATAAAATTTAATTATGCATAATGTTTATGCAATAGCTTTATACACTTAGCGCATAATATTTATGCTTTGACTTTTAATATATTTATTGTCATTTGTAAGATATTTATTGATAGACTTTTATAGTTTTAAATATTTTAATATTTCTATCTAACAGGTATTCACCGCTAATAACCTTAGCTGTTGACACTTCAGATAATTTTAAATAATCAATCAATAATCATTTCCTGGTCGGGGGGTGGGTACTAAAATCCAAATTTGCGGCTTGCATTTTTCCCATCTTTCATAAATATACCTCAGTACATCTGACTTAGGATCTGAATTGCCCACTGGGAGTGTGTGTAAAACTTCGCTATCTAGTATGCCTCTAGTATGAGTAGATAAGGTAATATCTATGGGCTAATGGAAAACCCCAGTTGTATTCCTTTTTTAGGCATGATTGGTTTATTGGCCCTTTCCCGGGGAACGCTTTTTGGTCTGATAGGGGGGGTTATTTTATATAGATAGATAGATAGATAGATAAATACATATGTACATACATACACATATAAACTTATATATATATATATATAATATATATATAAATATATATATAATTTTTTAATATTTTATAATTTATTATATATTGCTTTTGCATATACATTATGCATATACTATTACATACGAAAAAAATTAATGTATATATATTATACATTATAAATTTTTTCATATATAAATATAATTTTAATTATCATATAATATTTATATATATATTATATATATATTATACATACCCACACCACACACGCACATGGGGTTGAGTGCGTGCGTGCGTGTGTTGTGAGAGGCGTGTGTGTGTGTGTGAGTGGTGTGTGTGTGTCGTGCGCGCGTGTGTGTGTGGGGTGTGGCGTGGTGGTGTGAGTGCGTGTGGTGTGTGAGTGCTGTGTGTGGTGTGTGTGCGGTCGTGTGCGTGTGTGGTGTGTGCGGTGCGTGTGCGGGTGGTGTGTGCGTGATGTGGTGAGACTTGAATTTTTAGGGGTAAGTATATTAAAAAAGTGATATATGGCTAGATTTACCTACTGATACCAGAATAATGTTTTAAGCGCACGGCAATAATTAAAAACCTAATATGAAAGAAATGTACAAAGGGATAACTAAAGCAAACGCAAGCACAAGACTTTCAGGCTCATACCATCAAATAAAGTGGGGGAATTTTTTAGTTTTTTTTTTTCAAAGCCGCTAAACGCAACCGAAACACACAGCTTACATTATATATATATATAATATATATATATATTAAAAATTATATAATTTATATATAATAAAATAGTAGATAATAGATAGATAGATGATAGTAGATAGATAAAGATAATAAAGTAGATAGATGATAGATGATAATAAATAGATAATTAGATAAGTATAATATATATTAGTAGTATGTTTATAAAATTATATATATATTTTATAAATTATATATTTTATATATTATATATTGTGTGTTGTGTGGTTGTGTGTGTGTGGTGTGGTTTGTGTGTGGTGGGTTTTGGTTTTGGGTTTTTAGTTTTTGTTTGTGTTTGTGTTTGTGTTTTGGTTTGTTTTTGTTTTTGGGTTTTTGTTTGTGTTTTTTGTTTGGTTTTGTGTGTGTTTGGGAAAAATGATTATACATAAAATAACCCCACACACCCCACACACACACCAATATATATATATATATATATATAATTTATATATATATTTATAAATATATATATATATATAATTTTATGACTATATATATATAATAAAATATATAATATTAAAATATATATATATATATAATATTTTTTAAAAAATTTTATATGCACTCATATATTTTATAATATAATATATATATATATATATATAATAATATATAATATATATATATATATATTATATGGGATGAAAGCACCACGAGGAGAGAATCGGCAAGGGTCTCTTCTCATAGAATCCTTGCCTGATGTCTGTAACCTTCGTGGTGGTTTCACCCCGGGCCCCCGAATTCTCCTCCACCCTTACCCTTCCTTCTCAACTTACAGTGAGGCCCTTCAAAGACTGCGAAAGGGGAGGATGTATCATTTTGCCTTTGAAAACGGCAACTCGGGGGTGGTCCTCAAAACCGGGGCTCCTACCTGCAAAGGCTTGGTACCTGTTGGATGACCCTCTCCCTTTTTTGCCCTACCACGCCCCCCGTGAACGCATTGCTGCTATTTCCCCCGTCGCCTAAAGAGATACCCCTATTTTCCGGGGGGCAATCTCTACCAAGTTCAAGGTCATAAACCCCAAACTCCCAAACTTCTATGGGCTTCCTAAAACTCATAATCGGCCGCGACTCTGCCCCCATCACCCCCCTTCCCTTTTAGGCCGGCTGGAAAAGTTTTCACTCCCCTTCGTAGCCCCCTTCTTTTCCTGCTCACTCCGCCACTCTCGGGCCCTCATCCCCGTGTCCGTGGTGTGACCCCGGCGATTATGATGATGCTTGGGTGTCGACTCCTTGTTCACCAAGGTCCCGCTTGATGACGTCCTCACTTTCTTTCAGAAGAGGCTTCCCGCAGAGGCAAACTTGTTCATGGAATTCTTCAAGTCTGAGCTTCTCCCTTTCCATCTCCATCTCTTCCGTCGGTTTTGGTGAGGTATTTTGACACGCCCCTTTGCTCTCACCCTCAGACTTTCCCCTTTTTTTCGGTATCCTACCATTTGAGTTCTCTCCTCCCCCTTTCCCACCGTTTAAAGGTGGAATGGGAGGTTGAAAAAAGCTCCCTTTCTTGGACCCCTAGTTCATCGCTTTTCTGACCACTCCTCCATATACGGAAAACCTTGTTTGGGGGGAGTACATCTTTTTTTTCTCAAAACATCCTTTTTAGGGAAAACAAAGGTCTTCCCCCCCGCCTCTTTTTTCCCGGCCCCCTCCCCATGTGACTCCCGTCCCTTTGGATAAGATCGACTTCATAGTCATTCGTTCTCAAATGTCATGTTCTCGACGTCGCTTTTCCAGGGCGGGGCTTCCCTTCTGCCACGACTCCTTCCTAAAAAAATCCTCCCTGCCCTCCTCAGCCTCCCCCTTGCAGGAGATCTGCTCTTTTCCCGTCGCCCCTTCCCCTCTGAACGCAGGATCGGGCCCATACCAGTCCATACCTATGTGTTCCTTGTCCCTCCTGTGAAAACATCCTTTGGCGGAGGGACGCCAGTTTTCATAAGACGTTGTACCAGGGACACAACAAAAACGCCCCTTTTTTTTGCCATCGTATGAACAAGCCATCAGAGTCGCACGCGAATTGTCTTCCTTTTTGCTGATGTCCACTGGGGGAAATCCCCCTTTAATAAAACTGGAATAAATTTTAACTTTAACATCGGGTTTTTTTCCCGCCGATAGTCTCCCCCTTCCCACCTCCGCCTTCCCCCCTTATGCCGGCCACCCTGCGCATAAACCGCTCGATCCTCCGACCTAACCAGACCTCCCTTCGCTTTCGTTCGTTTGTCCTCACCTGCCCCGTCTTACCTCGTTGCCTCTCCTCTCTCTCTGCTTCTTATATATATATATATTAATAATATATTTATAATATATATATATTATTTTATATATATAAAATTTTAATATATATATTATTATTATATATATATATATATTTTATAAAATTATTATAATATTAATTTTTATATATATTATTTAAAAAATATTTAAATTTAATTTAAAATATATATAATTATATAAAAAATTTTATATATATATTATGTGTGTGTGTGGTGTGTTTGTGTGTGTGTGTGGTTGTGTATATAATTAAAAATATATATATATATATATATATATATATATAATAATATTTTAAAAATATATAATATATATATATATATATAATGCATATATATATATATAAAAAATATATAATATATATATTATATTATATATATAAAATATATATATATATATATATAATATTATTATATATGATATATATATAATATATATATAATAAATATTATTATATAAATATATATTATAAAGATGCGTGTAGTATGTAGAATATGTTAAATTTCTATATACATTTATATATATATAAATTATATATATATAATATATATATATAATATATATAATTAAAGCATATATATATATATATATATTTATATATAAATTCAATAATATATTGTAAAAATTTTTATATTATATTATATTATTATTATATATATATTTATTATAATTTTTAATATATATATATATTATAAATATAACATATATATTATAGTATATGTAAATGTAATATGAAATAACCAAATATATATATAATTATATAAAATATATATTAATATATATATATTATATTAAAATTTTTATATACATAGGAATAAATAAATAAATAGTATATACTATATACATATTGTATAATATAATGCATTGTATATATATTTATTATTTTTATGCTTTTTATATAATATATATATATATATATTAATATATTTTAATATACATACACATCCTTACTATCTATCTATCTATCTATCTATCTATTATTTATCTCTCTCTCTTCTTCTTCTCTTCTCTCTCTCTTCGGGCCTCTCCTCTCTCTCTCCTTTTATATAATTTAATATATATATATATATAATATAATATATATATATATTATATATAATATATATATATATAGTTTTATGTTAAAATATATACTCTACATATATTTTAAAATAATTTTATAATATATATATAAAATATATAATATATATATATATTAAAAATATAATATATATTATATAATATAATTTTTTTTTTTTTTTTTTTTTTTTTTTTTTAAGGACTATATAATTTTTAACATATTATTTATATAATGTACTTTTCATATTAGATATATTATATAATTAATTATATATAATATATATATATAAATAATAATATAGTTTTAGTATATATATTTTAAATTATATATATTAAAATATAAATATATATATAATATTATAAATATTAATTAATATATTATTATTATTATAATAATATATATATATATTTATATATTAAATGTATAAATATATAATAATAAATAAAGATATATTATAATATATATAAAATATATATATATATATATATATATATCAAAAATATAAATAAAAACATATATATAAATCTATTTATAAAATCAATATGTATATTATATATATATATATATAATTTTAAATTTTATAATTTTATATATAATATATATATAAATTTTATATGTTATTTTATATTTTAATTATATACAACTACATTAAAATCCTATGGTACATGCTCTATCTTTTTTTATATTGTGTGTGTGTTTTTGTGTGTGTGGTGTAAAGTATGTAGATGTATATGATATATATATATTATATATATATTTATTATATATATATATATATATATAATATATATTATTTATATATTATATATTTATTATATATATTATAATTTTTATTGTATATTATACATATATTAATTTATATATATATTTCTAAATCATTATACAATAGGTCGCATACTATCTATTCTTATAGTGTGTGTGTGTTTATTTGTGTGTGGGTATGTTTTGTATGTAGTATATGTATATAATATATATTATATATAATTTTTATATATATATATATATTATATAAAATATTATAATATTTGTGTGTGTGTGTGTGTGTGTGTGTATATATACAATATTTATATATAATATTTATTTATTATTTATTATTTATTATATATATACACAATTAACATTCTATTCATTATGATGTATGTATATTATAATTATATATATATTTTTATATTATTATATATTTATATATAAATTTTATTATATATATATTTTATATATATTTATATATTATATATATATATATATATATTATTTATCTTTTATATAATATATTATTATATATTATAATATATTATATATTTATATATTATAAAATTTTGGTGTGGGGTGTGTGTGTGTGTTGTGTGTGTGTGTTTGAGTGTGTGTGTTGTGTGTGTGTGTGGTGTGGTGTGTGGGTGTGTTTGTGTGTGTGTGGGGTTGTGTGTGTGTGTGGGGGGTGTGTTTGTGTGGTGTGTGTGTGGTGTGTGTGGGGGGTTTGGGTTTGTGTGTGTGGGGGTTGGTGTGTGAATTGTGTTTATTTAAAAATTTGTGTTGTTGTGTTTAAATATTATATATTTTTAGATATATTATATATATTAATTTTTTATGTATGTTTTAAAAATTTTAATTATATATAAAATTTAAAAATTATTTTAAAATTGTTCTATTTATTATTTTATATTTATATAATTATTATTATTTAAATATATTATTTTATGTAAAATTTTGGGTGTGTGTGTGTGTGTGTGTCTTGTGTGTGGTGTGGTGTGTTGTTTGTGTGTGTGTGTTTGTGTGGGGTGGGGGTGTTGAATATGAAAAATTTATATAAAAATAATATAGGTGTATATATATTTATTATATATATATATATATATATATTATATATATATATATATATATGAAATTTAATAATATATTATAGTTAAAATATATATAATATATATATATATGTTATATATTGTTGTGTGTGTGTTTTGGGTTTTGGTGTGTGTGTGGTGTGTGTTTTTGTGGTGTGGGGTTTGTGTGTGTGGGTGTGCTATTTATATTTAAAATTATTATATATATATATATTATTAATAAATTATATATTATATAAATAATTATATATTATATATATATATCATATACCTTATACATATATAATGTGTGTATATATTTTAAAAGTTATATACATAATTATATATAAAAATATATAAATAATAATTATATAAAATATAAATATATATATATAATAATACTATAATAATTTTAATATTATATATATTATATATTTTTATATATATTGCTTTCGAAAGTGTTGAATACTTCTTCTCAAACTTGTAAAGATTTGGAACGAAAGAAGAGGCCAGAAGACTGGGAAAAACCTTCTTTTTTCCCCATACCTAAAAAAAGTGATGCACTCCCGCAACAATAACAGGACAATTGCTTAATAAGCCACAGAGAAAAATTTTGGAAAAATTATTGCAAAAAGAAGGGGGTTTTTTTTTTGAATTTAAGGGAAAAAATTGCAGACGAAAAAGCAGGTTTTTGCCGGGAAAAAAGGTACCAGAAAAAAATTCTAAAATTTAAAATTGTTTAGAGAAAAACAGGAACACAGAAAGACCTATACCTGTTTTTCATCGATTACTTGAACTTTTGATACTGTTGATCACGATATCCTTTGGGAATAACATGAAACGATAAAAATTTCCAAACCATACCCAAAAATAAAACCATGTAGACCAACACAAGGGCTGTAAGCCCCGGGGGGGTTAACAATGGTTCAAACAAGGGAGTGGACATTTGCATTCTGTCTCCGCCCTCTTTAACATATATTCTGAAAAAATTTGGAAGTGCTCGGGAGAATTTTGAAGGAACGTGATATTGGGGGATCAAAATTAAAAATCTAAGGTAGGGCCCGTTTATATAGTTTTGATTGCCAGCAGTTCACTGAACCAACAGCTACTAGATAAAGTTAAAAAAAAGCGAAAAGGCTGGTTTTTTTTAAATGCAAAGAAAACTAAATATAAGTTTAAAAAGATACCCAATGAACAAGTGAACTGTTCAATCAAAGGGGGGGTTTTGGAAAATGTAAAAAAGTTCACTTATTTGGAGCTGTTTTAATAATACAATGATTTTTCACCGGAGATAAAAAGAAGAATTTCCATTGCCAAAAACCCCCCAGTTGATTCAATAACTCGGGGAAAAACCCAAAAATTACCTTACGGACAAAGCTGAGGTTTTTGAACTCATTAGTTTTTTCCAATTTTTATATGGTTCTGAGTGTTGGGTGTGAGTAGATAGACAAGAAAAAGATCAATAGTTTTGAAAGTGGTTTCAGACGAGTACACGTATTAAAGGGGAAAAAGGAAAAAAACGAATGATGAATGCGAGGAAAAAAATTTTAAAGACCGTGTTGGAATCTTGAACAAAAGGAAATTAAAGTTTTTTTGGTCTTGTGAGAGTAAAAGTATTTAGAAAAAAATTTCTACAGGGTTGTGATAGAAACAGAGGAAAGGCAAACCGAAGAAAAAACTGAGCGACAACATCAAAATATATATTATAATATATATATATATATATATATATATAATTTATTAATTTGTGTGTGGTGTGTGTGTGTGTGTTGTGTGTGTTGTGTGTGGGTGTTTTTTGGTTTGTGTGTGGTGGTGTGGGGATATAACAAAGATGTTTTCTAATAAACAAAAAATACATTTTGGGGGGGCAAATGTTGGGATGCAGGATGGGAACAAGAGCTACTCGCCCCCGTTTCACACATGAATTCATTACTTTCAAACCAAACCAACCCCAACCAACCCAACCCTGACTTAAACCATCAAAATAACATTACCCAACCCAAATTTTAAACAGCTAAAATAACCAAAATTTAATCCGACCAGTCCAACTTACTATCATGCCCACCCACCCATCCATCCTAATTTGTCCAACTCAGCCTAAACAACCAACGTAAAATTCCCAACCCAAATCTGTTCCTTTAATTCAAAAATAGCTAGGCCAAACTAAAATTTTCAACACTATCCAGTCCCCCCTACTTTTCTTCAGCCCCGTCCTTTTGACTTAACCAAATCCTAAAAAGGGAGACATCCACCTAAATCTAACCAAATCCCCTCAAAACCCTTTTCTAATAAAAACCCCCTTAACTAAGCAAAATAATTAAAACCCATCCTTTTCCATACTAAGGGAAATAACCCCAAACCCAAATTTAAAAAAAATAGCAAACCCAACCCTTCCCTCCCGTTCAAAAAACTGCACCCGTCTAATCCCCTAATGTAAATCAAAACCCCCTACCATCCAAACCCCCCAAAGTTATAAAAAAAAAATTTAACTTAAACCCATGCACTAAAAATTACTCTTTTAACTCCTAAAAATTAAACCAAACCCCAAACCAACCTAATTTAATTTAAGGTAAACCCTTTAAAAAACCCAGTTTTGCCTAATATCACTAGTCCTGAGTAAGCCAACCTAACACAACAAACCCAAACTAATTTAAAACCCCAAAACAAACCCAAAACCCAACTATTTTACTGAGGGTTATTTTCTGAGTGCAAAGCACTCGACCCTTTATTTAAGGATAATCCATTTGTTCGGAAAAAGATTCATTTAGTGAAAGTCGGATAAAAATATCTATGGGTTTTTTAATCATTTTTCCATTCTTTTCGAATCATGAAAAATATAAATAAATGAAAGGCAATAAATTTTCTTTTTATTTCGGTGATGGACATATGGCATTGTATCGACGTGCACGTTCGGGTGCCCTTTACCCGAATACAATGAGATTTTTTTCGAAACGAGGAAGAAATTCTGCGATTTGTTTCAATATCTAATTTCATCACCATTATAAGCGTCGTAGTAATTAAACAGGGGCTTGGGGGGCGATGGCATCCCATCTTTAATTTTACCCGTAAATCTGTCGTAATGGATGAAGCCCTTTTTTTAGGCAGTTAGTTTGCTTTCATTTTCGTTCGTGTTCTTTTACATGTACGGTTAAGTATCAATGAAAACCATTGTGTTGAAAAAGAGAGAGAGAGGGGGGGGGGCAGAGAATAGGAAGTATAGAGAAAGAGAGAGAGTAAAAAAGGAGAATAGAGCAGAGAGAGAAGAGAAGAGAACAGAGAGAGGGGGATAGAGGAAAGAGAGAGAAAGAATGAGGGAGAAGACGAGAGAGGAGAGAGAGAGAGAGAAAGGAGAGAGAGAGAGAGAGAGAGAGAGAGAGAGAGAGAGAGAGAGAGAGAGAGAAGGGGGGGGGGTTATCGGAAGGTAATCAGAGACTGAAGGGGAGAGGGAGTAAGTTATAGATGTATGAGACAACAAATTTCCTTTATTTTATTTCGCTGACGCATGTGCACGGCTAGCATTCATAAGTCCTTAAATCAGCAGGAAATTTAAATACCATAGAAACAAAAATGATATCAGTGGAATAGTCTCCCTTTAAAAATATTTTCTCCGGGATAGCAACAATGCCATGGCATACAATACAAGCAATATCTGTTATGGGAGCAATAAACTTTGAGAGCAATGTGGTTTGTCTAGTTTGTCCCATGAATCAGTATAATAATGATGGCGATGAGCATGGTGATAAGAACAATAACAGTGATGATAATAATAATGATCATAATGGTCATAATATAAATAATAATGACGATAATGACAATGATTGATAATTTTAATGATTGATAATTTTAATGATAATGAATAATTATAATCATATTGATAATAATGAATAGTGATGATAATGCTGATAATAATGACTAATAAGAATGAATAATTAATGTATAATGATAATGGTAAAGACAATGATAATAACAATGACAATGATATTGATAATAACAAGATTGTGAAGAGGAAGATTTTAATAATCTTGGTTCTATTATCAGTCCCATTATTCTAAAAGAAAACCAGAAATAAAAATATGAAAATCGTACGCAGCTCCAGATATCTCAGAGGACAAAAATAAAACCAGATGCGTTTAAATTCATGTGACGTTAATGACCTCTTGAAAATTAGGTCATTCTCTTTTCTTTCCGTTAAACAAAAGGAAATTCATAATATCTGACTTGGAGTTTTGACATTCGAATTTGTTTACCTTGTTGGGCTGCAATATCAGTAATGTATTAGGGTGATTGACTCATATTTATTCATATCTACATTTTATCCGTAGTCACAAAGGGCCACTATTATTCTGTTTTTACTTATAATGCTTGCCAAAGAATAAGGTATGCGCGTGTTTGTGTGTGTGTGTGTGTGTGTGTGTGTGTGTGTGTGTGTGTGTGTGTGTGGTGTGTTGTGTGTGTTGGTGTGTTTGTGTGGTGGTTTGGTTTTGTTGTGCGTGTGTTGTGTGTGTGTGTGTGTGGTGTTTGTGTGTGTGTTGTGTGTGTGTGTGTGTGTGTGTGTGTGTGTGTGTGTGTGTGTGTG
>NC_051395.1:36336598-36354426 GCF_015228065.2 Penaeus monodon | reverse complement strand
AATAAAAAAATAACAAAATACAATAATAATAATAATGATAATAATAATAATAATAATAATAATGATAATAATAATAAAAATAATAATGATAATAATAATAATAATAATAATATTTTTATTATTATTATTATTTTTAACAACAACAACAACAACAACAATAACAATAACAACAACAACAACAATGATATTTGTGAGCATAAAGCTGTTGATTATAATGGTAATAACAATATTATTAATAATTTTCATTATTTTATTGATAATGCTAGTAATTATAATGATAATACCAATTCTAATATAAAATAATTAAAATAACTCTAGTAATAATAATATTAACAAAAATAATAATAAAGATAATAGTAATAATGATAATGATAATAATAGTAATAGTAATAGTAATAGTGATAATGATAGTGATAGTGATAGTGATAGTGATAGTAATAATAATAATAATAATAATAATAATAATAATAATGATGATAATAGTAATAATAATGATAATCATAACAATAATGATAATAATAATGATAAGAAAAAAAGGAGGACAATGAAAAAACTAATAATGATTATAAATAGTAATAAAGAATAAAGATTACAATACTGATATTAATTAAATCAATAACAAAAAAATAAAAATAATAAAATGAAATAACAATAATGATAATAATAATAATAAGAAGAAGAAGAAGACGAAGAAGAAGAAGAAAAATGAAAATGATAATAATGATAATGGGAATAGTATCAATGGTTAGAATGAAGATAATGATATTAGTAGAAGTAGAAAAAAAAATTATATAAAATAAATGTAATAATAAATGAAATAATAACTATAATAATGAAAAAATAGTAATGATGAGAACAGTAATAATGATAATAACAAAGAAGAAGAACAAGAAGAAAATTCAAATACAAAAATAATGATATAATAATAATCATAATCATCATCATCATCATAATGAACATAATAATAATAATAATGATAATAATAATAATAATAATAATAATAATAATAATAATAATAACAACAACAACAACAACAACAACAACAACAACAACAACAACAACAACAACAACAACAACAACAACAGCAACAACAGTAATAATAAAGATAGTACTGTAAATAAAGAGAATTATAACAATAATGAAAATGTACCGTGAGAAGTAAAAAAAAAAAAAATCATGATTAATAAACTATTTGAAATACATTTTGCATTAAACCAGATGCAGTGCAATGTAAAAATTAAAAACCTTTTTGATAAAGGAAAACGGGAACCGAGTAACTAATGCAGCACGTGAAGCGGGTATTTTGTTCTTCCGCGGATCAGAGGAAATCTTACACTAACACGTATATCTGTGTGTGTGTGTGTGTGTGTGTGTGTGTGTGTGTGTGTGTGTGTGTGTGTGTGTGATATCGATAAATAGCAACCCTCCCTGACCAGGACTCGAACTCAGGGCACTCCGGGTATGAAACCGGAGGGCCAGTAATAAACCAACCATCCCAGATTTATCACTGGCCCTCCGGGTTCGAGCCCTAGTTAGGGAGGATTGTTATTTATCGATATCAATGCGGCATTGTATTATTCCATCTTTCATAAATATACCTCAGTACATCTAACTTGGTATTTGAAAGGCTAAATCAATTTCCACCGAGTGCCCACTGGGAGTGTGTGTAAAACTTCACTACCATTACTCTAGTATGAGTAGATAGGCTAGTGAGATCCTAGTTGCACATTCCTATAGTGGGCTGTGTGGCATGGTTGGTTTAGTATTGGCCTTCCATTTTCATACCCGGAGTGACCTGGGTTCGAGTCCTGGTCAGGGACCCCTAACGGGAGCCGGCTTGCCGCGGTGGGAGGGCTTGAGGTCTCAAAGATCTGGTGAGCCAGACTATAGGGCTACTCATACTGGAGGGGTTGTCACCAGTGAGGGATGAAACAAAACACCTTCCTGATGCACCAAGGCCTATGAGAGGGGATGGTGCAACCACCCCTGGTTCATTTCATCTTGGACCAGGGAGAACTCTTCTACATGTGTCTGCCATACACAGTGTCCCGTATTACTAGGAGACTGGAATCCTTTAGGTTGAGCAATGCTGCATGCTGTGCAGCTAGCAACAAACCTCTTTGGTCCTTTATTCTGGTTAGATTGGTGGCTTGATCAAGGCCTGGTCAAGTCAATTGGCTGGTCAAGTCAATCAGCTGGTCAAATATGGCTAGGGTCAAGTAGGCACTGTTCGGTCGGTAGCACATAGGTCCGGCGACTGCCATCAGTACTATAATAGTGGCTGCGTATATTTCCTCACTACGTTTCTGGCTGTTGCAAGATTTTGAGTCCATCCTATAGCTTCCCTTCGTTGGACTCCATGGTGGGTGGGGGGGTGAGGAAGTGAAGAATTTTAATTTGTATGATCACTACAAATTTACAAAGTTCAAGCCCTCTCCCTGACAGCCTATGCAATCCCCTTGCTATTCCCTTTGAAATGTCACATGTTGTCACTCTGGAATCTTTCCAGCTTCCAAAGGGCAAGAATGGGAATTGTAATGGTTCCTGGGCTCCCAAACCAGGTATAAAAGGAGAAAAGTTATCCTCAATCCATTAGGGAAATCTTACCTGGTAAATATGAAAGTATTTCATATAGTAAGTACCTAGTAGTGAAGACCATTAATGGTGTATCAATCATGGATCTTGATAATTTTGAAGTACATCAGAAAATAGTTGAGGTGTGTCAACATGATCTTCACATCACCCCACAGCTAAATGGTAGCCTGATAGTTGAGGTTTTGTCACCAGATGAGAGTGACTGTCTGCATGCTATTTGCAACATTCCTGGGGCTCAAGTTTCATATTCTCCTCACAAAGCACTCAATCAATGTAAGGGAATTGTCTTTTCCCGAGACCTGATGAGGTATTCTGAGGAGAAACTGCTAGACAAACTAAAGAATTTTAATGTAGTGGCAGTAAAACGTTTTAAGAAGAAAGTTGATGGTTTGGTACAATCGATACCAGCTCTCCTTCTAACTTTTGAAACGTTAGAAACGTTGAAACCTCAAGGTAAAGCCATATGTGCCCAACCCTATGTAGTGATTCCACTGCTAGGGTTATGGGCATGGAGCCAACTCTTGCACTTTTAAGGAAAATGGACAACCAAGAGTGTGTGTTAAATGTGGTACAACAGGTCATCAAGGACATGAAAAGGGTCCAGGCCCAATATGCTGTTACCATTGCAAAGAAGCTCATGAAGCTTCTTCAAAGCAATGTAAAAGGTACAAATTTGAAAAAGAAGTATTGGTAATAACGAGCAAGGAGAAAGTTTTCCAGAGGCAAAGTGACGTGCCCATGTGCTGTTTGCACAGCCAGGTAAGTCCTTTGCTTCGGTTCTAGCCCATCCTCCTTCCTACCATCCCTTGCCTTCCAATACTTCTTACACCACACACTCTGCCACTACCTTTAAAACTCAGTCCTCAATTGCTGAACCCTCCCCCCCCTAACGGAAGCCGCCTTGCCGCGGTGGGGGGGCTTGAGGTCCCAATGATCTGGTGAGCCAGACCAGAGGGCTACTCATACTGGAGGGGTTACCAGTGAGGGATGAGACAAAATGGTTTCCTGGTGCACCAAGGCCTATGAGAGGTGATGGTGTACCCACCCCTGGTTCATTTCATCTTGGACCAGGGAGAACTCTTCCACGTGTGTTTGCTGTGCGTGGCATCACATATTACCAGGAGACAGGAGTCCTGGAGGTTGAGCGATGCTGCAAGCTGCGCCCTGCAGCTAGCAACACACCTCTTTGGTCCTTTATTCTGGTTAGACGGGTGGCTTGATCAAGGCCCGGTCAAGTCAATCGGCTGGTCAAATATGGCTAGGGTCAAGCAGGCACTATTCAGTCGGTAGTGCATAGGTCCCGCGACTGCCATCAGTACTGTAATAGTGGCTGCGTATATTTCCTCATTACCCTTGTGGCTGTTGGGAGATTTTGAGCCCCAACTATAGCTTCCCCTCGTTGGACTCCATGGTGGGTGGGGGGTGAGGAAATGAAGAATTCCAATTTGTATGAGTACTACAAATTTACAAAGATCTAGCTCTCTCCCTGACGACCTACACAATCCCTCGACCATTCGCTCTGGAACATCACACGTTACTCTGGAACCTTTCCAGCTTCCAAAGGGCAAGAATGGGAATCGTAATGGTTCCCGGGCTCCCAAACCAGGTAAGAAGGGAAAAGTCCTCTCAATCCACTAAGGAAATCTTACTGGTAAATATGAAAGCATTTCATAGAGTAAGTACCTAGTAGTGAAGACCATTGATGGTGTATCAATCATGGATCTTGACATTTTCGAAGTACATCGGAAAATAGTTGAAGTATGTCAACGTGATCCTCGCATCACCCCACAACGAGATGGTAGCCTAATAGTTGAGGTTTCGCCACCAGTCGAGAGTGACCGTCTGCGTGCGATATGTAACATTCCTGGGGCTCAAGTTTCATGTTCTCCTCACAAAACCCTCAATCATTGTAAGGGAATTGTCTTTTCCCGAGACCTGATGAGGTATTCTGATGAGAAACTGTTAGAGGAACTAGAGAATTTTAATGTAGTGGCAGTAAAACGTTTTAAGAAGAAAGTTGATGGTTTGGAACAGTCGACACCAGCTCTACTTCTAACTTTTAACA
This sequence comes from Penaeus monodon, assembly GCF_015228065.2. NCBI lineage: Eukaryota > Metazoa > Arthropoda > Malacostraca > Decapoda > Penaeidae > Penaeus > Penaeus monodon. Next base: position 36,349,766 of record NC_051395.1, on the reverse strand, counting down.
CATTAGTCCTTCCAGAATCAGTTAGGTTAGCATGGTACCACCTCAAGGTAAAGCCATATGTGCCCAACCCTATGTGGTGCTTCCACTGCCAGGGTTATGGGCATGGAGCCAACTCTTGCCGTTTTAAAGAAAATGGACAACCAAGAGTATGTGTAAAGTGTGGTACAACAGGTCATCAAGGAGATGACAACTGTCCAGATCCAATATGCTGTCACCACTGCAAAGAAGCTCATGAAGCTTCTTCAAAGCAATGTAAAAGGTAGAAATTTGAAAAGGAAGTATTGGTAATAAGGAGCAAAGAGAAAGTTAGTTTTCCAGAGGCAAAGTGACGTGCCTGTGGTGACCAACGTGCGACGAGTTTCCGCGCTCGGTAGAGTCAGGTCCAGGCGGTTTGGCGAACCGACTCCCGCCAATCACCGCGCAGCTCATTGGACCTGACTCGAGAGTATACATCGCGGCTGGCATATTTAAGCCGCCGAGTCCAAAAGAAACTCACTCACTCATCGGCTAGGCTCTCACCCGAACACTAGCTGTACACTCTAAAATAAAGAGTAATTTGACTTCTGTGCGTTTGCCTACAACCACACTGGTGACCCTCGGAGTTAAGAGCCCAGTTAGCCATGAGTGTGTCAGCCGCCTTGAAGCCATTGCCCACCTGCACCATGCTTGCCTTCCTGAATGGTTTCTGCAGGTGGAACAGGAGTTCTCCTACGCCATGGTCACCTCTCCGACCACCAAATATCGGATACTGGTCACCAACCTTTCGCCTGAACTCTGCTCTCCGTCAGCGACCTTATTAACAACCCGAGTACAACACATATGAACTCCTCAAGAAGCAATCCTGCAGAGAGCCGCGCCTTCCCACGAAACGCGCTGCGCGCTCTTTCACAGCTTCGTCGCCTGACACCCGTACTCCTCGGAAATACTCCGGCCACATACAACGCACTCTCTCCCGTGCCAATACTCATCTGCCTCCCGACCTTCTATGCTCGATGTTCCTTCACGTCTACCAGCGACCGTTCAAACCGCTACAAAGCGTCGGAGCTCCCTATTGAGCAACTAGCCTCAAAAGCGGACGAGATCATAGCCATCCAGACTACCGCACAGTGTTCAGCTGTAGCCACTCCGCACCTCTAACTTGGAAGCCTCGCGACACAGGTTGCCAAACTCACAACTGCCGTTCGACAACTTCAGCCGCGAACCTTCACCACGTCCCAGATCCCGCATCGCAGTCCTGCATCACCCCGGTTCAACCGCGATCGGGACGAGACTACGCGCCCAGTACCGTCACACTACAGCCGCCGCCGTTCCCGACTGCAGGTAGCTACTGTTTCTACCATTCCCCGATTTGGCAGCAGGGCGCGTCGGTGCGAACCCCCTTGCTCGTGGCGGGAAACGGACAACCGCGGGAACTAGTAGCGCCGATCTCTCGCGGCCCCAGACGCGCCTACTCTATGTCCGCGACAACAATTCACACCTGCGGTCTTGGTGGACACAGGAGCGGAAGTCAGTCTCATTTCGCAGCAGTCTTCAAGACAGACAATCGCCTGCTTCTCGCACATTGGAGGCTGCCAACTGTTCGCCATCAACGTATACGGTGAGCGCTCATTGACCTCCTTTTCAGCGGCGCTCCGCACTCGAAGCTGACATGGGTTTCCTTGTCGCCGACTTACAGCAGCCGATCCTCGGAACTGATTCTGGCTCACCACGGATTCACGGTGGACCTTAGACGGGAGTGCCTTGTGCACCAGTCAGGGACCCGCACCTACGCCTCGTCGGCCCTGGTACGTGTCCCCGGATATACACTGTACTGCCAACCAGTGCCCTTACGAGACAGTGCTGCGCGAGTTTCCAGCGCTGACCAAGCCCATCAACATGGCAACGACACCACCACACCCGTCAAGCACCACATCGTCACGACTGGACCCCAGTCTTTTCCCGCTGCAGGCCACTCGCACCAGATCACCTTCCGCATCGCAAGGGCAGAGTTCGAGCACATGCGAGAGCTCGGCATCATACGCCTTCAGCAGCCAGTGGGCATCTCCCCTGCACCTTGTTCGTAAGAAGGACGGCGACTGGCGTCCTGTGGGGATTATCGTCACCTCAATACAGCCACCGCACTGGACCGACCCCCTCCCGCACCTCCACTCCTCACACGGGAGCTCTCGGGATGCACGATTTTCTCTAAAATCGACCTCGTCAGAGCGTACCACCAAATCCCATCCGAGGAGGACATCCCGAAGACAGCTGTGACCACGCCATCGGCCTGTACGAATTCTGCGAATGCGTTCGGACTCCGCAACGCCGCCCAGACCTTCCAGCGCTTCATGGACGATGTCACCCGCGGCCTACAGGGTGTCTTCGTCTACATCGTGATATACTCACGCCAGCAGCAACAGTGAGAACACACAGCAGACCTCCGGGCCCTCTTTGACCGCTTGCAGGAGCCGGAGTCGTCATCAACCTGGTAAGAGTCTTTTCGGAGTCACCTCCTCACCTTTCTAGGTCACACGATTAACGCCGACGGTATTACCCAGCTCAGGAGGAGGTCATCAGTATCAGCAGTTCCCTAAGCCAACAATGAAGACACAGCTTCGGAAGTACTCGACATGATTAACTTCTTCAGGAGGTTCATCCGAAGTGTGCACTTCTCTGGCACACTCTGCAACGTCTCCGCTCCATCCGGTCGGGACGCGGCAGAGACGTTACTTGGACCTTGAGGCGATCGAAGCTTTCGAGGCTAGCAAGGACGCCTTAGCCTCGGCGACCCTCCTCAACCACCCAGCAGGGAGCAAGGCTCATATAGCCGTCGACGCCTCGGACAACCGCCAATGGGAGCAGTTTTGCAACAAGATTCAGGTAACGGCTGGCAACCTCTGGCTTCCTTTTCACGGACTCTCAGCCCACAACAAAAATAGGTACAGTGCTTTCGCAAGGAGCTCCTTGCGGTGTACACGGCCATCAAACACTTCCGGACATATGTCGGGGGAAGGACTTCCACATCTTGACGGACCACAAGCCCTCACCTTCGCCCTGCACAACAGGAGTCGCCGTCAGTCCCGCGGTGAAGAGAGGCACTGGATTTCGTTGCCCAGTTCACCACTGACATACAACACATCCGGGGCACCAACAACCAGGCTGCAGACGCCCTATCCAGGGTCTCGATATCCATGGTAAGTGCGAGCAGCACCCCGATCGACTACCAGCTGGTTCGCAGGGAGCAGCAACAGGACCTTCCCTCCCAGGCTCACCGACGGAGACACCTCCCTTCAACTAGAGCAGGTGCAGCTTCAGGGCTCCCGGGACACCATCCTCTGCGACATCTCGCTGGGCAGACCCCATCCTTATATCCCTCCGTCACTCCGCCGACAGTTTTTCGAAGCTTACCACGCTCATAGGGGAATCCGCGCAACACAGGACCTCATCCGCAGCAAAGTCATCTGGCCGGCATCAATAGAGACGTCCGGCATTGGTGTCGCACCTGCATCGAATGCCAGCGCAGTAAGGTTCACCGACACACTAAATCTCCCCCGCAGGTGTTCGTTGTACCAGACGGCCGCTTCGAGCATGTACACCTCGACGTAGTCGGTCCCCTACCAGCAGACCAAGGTTACAGCTACGTCCTGACGATGATTGACCGGTTTACCAGGTGGCCCGAGGCCACACCTATCCAGGACACAACTGCCGCCACCATTGCCAAGACCTTATCAGCACCTGGATATCTCGCTACGGACTCCAGCGACGGTCACGACCGACAGAGGTCCTCAGTTCGAATCCGAGCTCTGGAGGCAGCTGAGATCCTTCTCGGCTCGAAGCGCACCCGGACCACAGCATACCATCCAGCGCCAATGGCATGGTGGAGCGCCTACACCGCCACTGAAGGAGGCCCTCACGGCTCTTCTCCCGCCCGACACTGGGTGGACCAGTTACCTTGGCACCTACACATACGGACCTCTTCAAGCAGGATCTTCGGTGCACCGCAGCAGAGATGGTCTACGGAACCACCATAGCTCTCCCTGCTGACTTCTAGTCAGCTCCGGAATCAGACCCGGGAGCATTCAGCAAGCAGCTTCGCGACCGCATGGCCGCGTCGCTCTCGTCCTACGAGACCATCACGGCAACGAGATATCTACTTGCCCCGTGACCTCCAGACTGCTCACATGTCTTCATAAGACGACCCACCAAGCCTTCCCTCTGCCCACCCTATGAGGGGCCCTTTCCGGTCGTCAAGCGGGACAGTAAAACCATCACCATCCGGCGACCACGAGGAGACGACACCGTCAGCATCGACCGTGCGAAGCCTGCGCATCTCCAGGAGCAATGCACGATTTCGAAGGTTCGTTTCGCGACCGCTACACTGGAAGGGGAGTGCTGTGGTGACCAACGTGCGACGAGTTTCCGCGCTCGGTAGAGTCAGGTCCAGGCGGTTTGGCGAACCGACTCCCGCCAATCACCGCGCAGCTCATCGGACCTGACTCGAGAGTATACATCGCGGCTGGCATATTTAAGCCGTCGAGTCCAAAAGAAACTCACTCACTCATCGGCTAGGCTCTCACCCAAACACTAGCTGTACACTCTAAAATAAAGAGTAATTTGACTTCTTGTGCGTTTGCCTACAACCACATGCCCGTGTGCTGTTTGCACAGCCAGGTAAGTCCTTTGCTTCGGTTCTAGCCCATCCTCCTTCCCACCAACCCTTGCCCTCCAATGCTTCTTACAGCACACACTCTGCCACTTCCTCTAAACCTCAGTCCCAAATTGCTGACACTGCCTCTGGTGAGTTGTTCCAACAGAAACGGAATAGGAGTGAGGGGTCTATTGAGGAGACTCCTCCTCCCAAAGTAAGGTCTTTGGAGCCATCAGGCAAGGCTCCAGAGGCCTCAACGGTGACAGCTCCAGTTGCCACCACATCCACAGAGGCCTCTGCTGCTAGAAAGAATGCCCTTGAAGCAAAGGCTCAGGTCCGTTCTTTGCCCAGGCAAAGAAATCCTGAGCCTGTCCAAGGGAAACCTGTGGAAACTAGTTCCACAGGTAAACAACCGTTAAAAAGGTACTACCAGGATCCTGGAAAGGGACAGCCTAAAGGTGTGGGGCAAACCTTGACCACAGGTGCTGCCAAACACCTTATGAAGAAATAATAATAAGAACTGGATACACTAATTCAATGGAACTGTCAGGGAATTCATGCAAAATGGGAAGAACTGCAACATCTGATAGCTTCATGTAATCCAGTTTGTGTATGCCTACAAGAGATTATGACCAAGGAAAATTGTCCCATTTCCCTGAGAGGATTTCAAGTTCAGGCCCATTATGTGACCTTTGATAATGGACCTCATGGAGGAGTAGCAGTAATGGTACGTCATGATATTCCCTTCCAGCCATCACCTGCAGACAACACTGCAGGTGAAGGCTGTGAGAATAGGCTTGACACGACCTTACACAGTTGCATCCATCTACCTTCCTCCACATAATCTCAACATAAATGATTTGGAAAATCTACTTGAGCAGTTGCCACATCCATTTCTACTCTTGGGAGATTTCAATGGTCGGCATCACCTCTGGGAGACACTTTGTGCAACCCTCGAGGAAGGGCCTTGGAGTCCTTGTTCTTAAGAGTAGATGCAGTTTTACTGAATAGTGACACTCCCACACATTTCCAAATTCAAACTGGGACATTCTCCAATATAGACTTATCAATAGGCTCACCTGATTCACAGTTGAACTTCACTTGGCAGGTCATGGAAGACATATGGAAGCGACCACTTTCCAATAATTTTGGAGGAGGTGAATGGTATTCCAGTCAATGGAGTGCAGAGATGGTGACTTGAACATGCAGACTGGAATCTTTTTAGATCAACTGCAGTATTGCAAGGATCTGTGAATGATTTCAGTGTGTTCAAGATGCTGTTAATCACCTCACATCACGAATTCACCTTGCAGCAGAAGCATCCATTCCCAAAAGTAGCGGACAGTACCATCGACCTCCAGTACCATGGTGGTCTGATGAATGCTAACAAGTTGTCAGAGCAAGGAAAGCTGCATTAAGGCAGTTGAAACGACGCCCCAGCATTGTAACCTTGATCAGTTACAAAAAGACCCAAGACAAGGCCAGGTGCGTTCTAAAGGAGGCTAGACATACGTCGTGGAGACAGTATGTCTCCTCGATTAACTCTGGGACCCCCTTAGCATGGGTGTGGGACAAGGTGCGTAAGATTGCTGGAAAGAGCACATCCATATCACAACCTGCTCTGAAGATAGATGGCATAATCATCACAGACAAAAAAGGTGTTGCTAATGAGCTAGCCAAATCCAATGCAGAGATCTCCTCTGGAGCATCTTACACTGCTCGATTCTCCACTCTTCGTGCTGAACAGGAACAACACCCAGTGTCGTTCTTCAGTAGGAATACAGCAGAACTTGCCATTTTTGCGCAAGGAGATGGACTCTGCTTTGCAACTCTGCTGTAAGACTGCCCCAGGAAGTGACGATATTCCATATCAAATGATATCTCACTTACCAGAGAGCTCCCAGAAGTTCTGTTGGACCTATTCAATAGGATCTATAGGAGGGTACAGTGCCATTCACATGGAAAGAGGCTATAGTCATTCCTGTTCCTAAACCTGGCAAAGATGCTTCCACACCAGGAAATTACAGACCAATTTCTCTCACCAGCTGCATCTGCAAGCTGATGGAGAAAATGGTAAACTTTAGGTTGACATGGCTGCTAGAAAAAGAAAATGTGTTGACCCCATATCAATATGGCTTTAGAAAATTGAGATCGACCACAGATGCACTTGTAAGGATGGAAACTGCTATACAGAATTCCTTCTGTCACATGTTAGCAGTCTTTTTTGACCTTGAAAAGGCTTACGATACGACTTGGAAGCATGGCATACTCATGAAGCTGTATGACACTGGTTTAAGAGGAGCATTACCTACCTTCATGCAAAGCTTCCTTGCTAACAGGAAATTTAGAGTTTGGGTGGGAAACAGTTTCTCTAACCTGGAAGACCAGCTGGAAGGGGTCCCACAAGGGAGTGTCTTAAGTGTGACCCTATTTGCCATTGCTATAAATGACATTGTAAAAGTTGTTCCAAGTTCTGTCTAATGTAATCTGTATGTGGATGACACTGTACTGCTCAGGAGGAAAATTCCACCCTTCCCTCTATTTAGGAGCAAACCCACTGCAATTTGTCCAAGAGGTGAAGTACTTGAGTCTAATTTTTGATTCAAGACTTACATGGGAGCCTCACATCAAACAGTTAAAAGTGAAGGCTACAAAAGCGCTTAGTATTTTGTGGGTTCTTTCACATCTATCTTGGGGTGCAGACTGCACAACGCTTCTGCGGCTTTACCGAGCGCTTATTCGTAGTAAGCTTGATTATGGCTGTGAGGTGTATTCTTCTGCAACTCCCACTGTTCTCCGGATGTTGGACTCGGCTCATAATGAAGCTCTCAGAATCTGTAAAGGGGCTTTCAGGTCTTCACCTGTGGAATCCCTGTATGCTGAGAGTGGAGAGCCACCTCTTTCATTACACCGGGACTACATGAACCTGATTTACTACTCGAGACTACAAAGGATTCCGGGATCTCCTACGTCCAGATTGGTTTTCAACCCCCTTGAGGATAGCCGATCCTTTGGTAGGAGAATGAGGAATCTTATGGAAGATCTTGATTTGAGTCTCACTAAGGTTCTGGCTGTTGGAATTCCCCAATTCCCCCCTTGGACTAATCAAGTCGAGCTGGATTTGGTCGGAATTGGGAAAGGGGAGAGATCTGAAGCAGAAGTCAGAGAGAAATTTCTTCAGCATATTTCTAAGTACAAAGGATCAGAGGCAATATATACAGATGGTTCGAAATTTGAAAATGGTGTGGGCTTTGCAGCAGTGAGCAGAAGGAAGACTGCATCTGGCAGTTTTTCTCTAGCAGCCTCGATCTTTACTGCAGAGTTACACGCCATCCTTGCAGCAGTTAAGATGACTAGAGATCTTACGGACCATTCTATTGCGATATATTGTGACTCTCATAGTGCCTTGCAAGCAATCAAGAGCTTAAACTCATCACATCCAGTAGTAAGGGAGGTTCAAGATTGGCTTGCACTGATGTCAACACATAAAAAGATAACTCTGTGTTGGGTGCCAGCGCATGTTGGTATCAGTGGGAATGAACGAGCTGATCGGAAGGCCAAGGCAGCTGCTGCTCAGCCTTGTGATGCTCATTTTCCTCTCCCACACATCGACCTGAAACCTAGCATCAGAAGCTGTCTTCGCAATAAATGGAAGGAACAATAGAGGCATACCTCCAGAAACAAACTGCGAGATATTAGAGATGACCTTGGCAGTTGGGTGACTAGCATCCACCCTAACCGAAAAGTGGAAGTTGCATTAACAAAACTAAGAATCGGGCACACAAGACTGACTCATGGGCCGATGATAGCTAAAAGTCAAGCACTTTGTGAAGGATGCCAAGAGCCATTAACGATTGCACATGTAGTGGAAAGATGTGCAACATTCTCAGACCAAAGATGTATGTACTTGTCTCCCCCATATACACTGAAAAATGCATTGGGGGAGGATTGTGACATAGAGGGTCTTATTAGTTTCCTTAGGGAGACTAATATTTTCAATAAAATCTAACTATACTTAATATTTATGCAATATCTTATATACTTAGAGCATAATATTTATGCTTTGATTTTTAATTTGTTTGTTGTTATTTGAAAGATATTTATTCATAGATTTTTAAAGTTTTAAACATCTTAATATTTCTATTTAACAAGGCATTCGCCGCTAATGACCTTAGCTGTTGACGCGGCAGATAATTTTAAATAATCAATCAATCAATTGCTGAAACTGCCTCTGGTGAGTTGTTCCACTAGAAATGGGGTAGGAGTGATTTATTGAGGAGACTCCTCCTCCCAAGAAAGGTCTTAGGAGCTTATTAGTCAAGGCTTCAGAGGCCTCAACAGTGACAGCTCCAGCTGCCACCACATCCACAAGGGTCTCTGCTGCTAGGCAGAATGCCCCTGAAGCAAAGGCTCAGGTACGCCCTTTGCCCAGGCAAAGGAATCCTGAGCCTGTTCAAAAGACTCAACTCAGAGTGGGGTCTTTGGAGCCGTCAGGTAGGGCTCCAAGGGCCTCAACAGTGACCACCACATCCACTGGTGGACTCCGCTGCTATGCAGAATGCCCCTGAAGCAAAGGCTCAGGTCCGTACTTTGCCCTGGCAAAGAAATCCTGAGCCTCTCCAAAGGAAGTCTGTGGAAACTAGTTCCACAGGTAAACAGCCATCCAAAAGGGACTCCCAATATCCTGGAAAGGGACAGCCCAAGAGTGTGGGGCAAACCTTGACCACAGGTCAGTTTGAAGAACTGGATAACCTAATCCAATGGAACTGTCAGGGGATTCATGCAAAATGGGAAGAACTGCAACATCTGATAGCTTCATGTAACCCTGTAATCCTCTCAGAGAAAATCGTCCAATTTCCATGAGAGGTTTCCAAATGTGGATGAATTTACACTGTACTGCTCAGGAGGAAGCTTACAGGATGTGCAAGGACACATGCAAACTGCAATAAATCAGGTTGTACAGTGGGCAACATCCCATGGGTTCAATTTTTTTTTTCCAAGCAAGACCACAGCAGTACATTTCCACAAACGAGGAAAGTTCCATCCTTCCTTCTATTTAGGAGGAAACTCACTACAATTTGTCCAAGAGGTGAAGTACTTGGGTCTAATTTTTGACTCAAGGCTTACATGGGTGCCTCACATCAAACAGCTAAAAGTGAAAGCTAAAAAAGCACTTAGTATTTTGTGGGTTCTTTCACATCTATCTTGGGGTGCAGACCGCACAACGCTTCTACAGCTTTACCCAGCACTTATTCATAGTAAGATTGACTATGGATTTGAGGCTTATTCAACTGCAACTCCCACTGTTCTCCGGATGTTGAACTCGGCTCATAATAAAGCTCTCAGAATCTGTACTGAGGCTTTCAGGTCTTCCCCTGTGGAGTCCCTGTTGCTGAGAGTGGAGAACCACCTCTTTCATTACACCGGGACTACATGAACCTGATTTACTACATGAGACTACCAAGGATTCTGGGATCTCCTATATCCTGATTGGCTTTCAACCTCCTTGAGGATAGCCGATCCTATGGTTGGAGAATGAGGAATCTTGTGGAAGATCTTAATTTAAATCCCACTAAGGTTTTAGCTGTTGGAATTCCCCAATACCCCTTGGACTAATCAAGTTGAGCTGGATTTAGTCGGAATTGGGAAAGGGGAGAGGTCCGAAGCAGTTAAGATGACTAGAAATCTATTCTATTGTAATATATTGTGACTCTTGTAGTGTCTCGCAAGCAATCAAGAGCTTAAACCCATCACATCCAGTAGTGAGGGAGGTTCAAGTTTGGCTTGCACTGATGTTAACAAGTAAAAGATAACTTAGGTATCAGTGGGAATGAGCGAGCTGACTGGAAGGCTAAGGCTAAGCCGCTCAGCCCTGTGAAACAATCTGTGAGAGATTAGAGATGACCAGCATCCTTCCCAACCGAAAAATAGAAATTGTATTAACAAGACTAAGAATCGGGCATACTCATTGGCCGTTGATTTTCTAAAATTGAAGCACTTTGTGAGGGATGCCAAAAGCCATTAACGGTCGCACATGTAGTGGAAAGATGTGCAACACTCTCAGACCAAAGACATATGTACCTGTCTCCCCATATACACTGAAATATGTATTGGGGGAGGAATGTGGCATAGAGGGTCTTATTAGTTTCCTTAGGGAGACTAATTTTCAATAAAATTTGATTATGCATAATGTTTATGCAATAGTTTTATACACTTAGAGCATAATATTTATGCTTTGACTTTTAATATATTTATTGTCATTTGTAAGATATTTATTGATAGACTTTTATAGTTTTAAATATTTTAATATTTCTATCTAACAGGTATTCACCGCTAATAACCTTAGCTGTTGACACCAGATAATTTTAAATAATCAATCAATCAATCACTCCTGGTCAGGGAGGGTTGGTATCTATCAATACCAATGCGGCATTGCATTATTCCATCTTTCATAAATATACCTCAGTACATCTGATTTAGGATCTGAATTGCCCACTGGGAGTATGTGTAAAACTTCGCTATCATTACTCTAGTATGAGTAGATAAGGTAATATCTATGGAGCTAATGAGATCCTAGTTGCATACTCCTTTTAGTGGGCCCGTGGCATGATTGGTTTAATATTGGCCTTCCAGGGTGAACTGCGTTCGAGTCCTGATGAGGGAGGGTTATTTTATATAGATAGATAAATACATATGTACATACATACACATTTAAACTTATATATATATATAATATATATATATATATATAATATATTATATATTTAAATATATATATTATTATATATCCTATAAGCATATACATATTACATACGAAAAATTAAAAAATATGTATATATAATTTTTACATATATAATATTTCATATGTAAAATTTAATATATATATATTTTATATATATAATATATATATTATACATAAAACACACACACACGCACATGTGTGTGAGTGCGTGCGTGCGTGTGTGTGTGAGAGTGCGTGTGTGTGTGTGTGTGAGTGCGTGTGTGTGTGTGTGTGTGTGTGCGTGTGTGTGCGTGTGCGTGTGCGTGTGTGTGTGTGTGCGTGATTGTGTGTGTGTGAGACTTGAAATGTTTTAGGGCTAAGTATATTATAAGTGATATATGAGCTAGATTATACCTACTGATACCAGAATAACTGTTAGTAAGCGCACGGCAATAATTAAAAACCTAATGGATGAAAGAAAATGTACAAAGGGATAACTAAAGCAATCGCAAGCACAAGACTTACAGGCGTCATACGACATCAAGTAAAGTGGGAATGTTATTTTTTATCAGAGAACGCACGCATAACGCAACCGAAAAAACACAGACATTACATTATATATATATATATATATATTATATTTATATATATATATATAATATATTATATATTAAAAATATATGATAGATAGATGAAGATAGATAGATAGATATGATATAGAATAGATATAATGTATGTAAAATAAAATTATATATATATAATAGTATATATTATAATATAGTAATATATATATATTTATTATTTATGTTATATTATAATATTATAAAAATATATTATATCTTATTATAAAATTATATATATAATATTTGTGTGTGTGTGTGTGTGTGTGTGTGTTTTGTGTGTGGTGTGGGTGTGTGGGTGTGTGTGTGTGTGGTGTGTTTGTGGGTTTGTGTGTGTGTGTGGTGTGTGGTGTGTGTGTGTGTGTAAAATGGTATATACATACACTACACACACACACACACACACACACACACATATAATATAATATATATATATTATTATATATATATATAATAATATTATAATATATTATATATAAATATATATATATTATATATATATATATATATGTGACTATATAAAATATATATATAAAATATATATATAATATATTTTATATAAATATATATTATATATATATATATATATATATATTTTATATATAATATGGATGAAAAACACCAACGAAGGAGAGAATCAGGCAAGGAGTCTCTTCTCATAGGAACTCCTTGCCTGATGTCTGTAACCTTCGTGGTGGTTTCATCCCGGCCCTCGAATCTCTCCTCCATCCTTACCCTTCCATTCTCAGACGTTACAGTGAGGCCCTTCAAAGACTGCGCAAGGAGGATGTCATCATTTTGCCTTCTGACAACGGCAACTCGGTGGTGGTCCTCTAACCGTGGCTCCTACCTGCAGAAGGCTTGGTACCTGTTGGATGACGCCTCTACCTATTTGCTCCTGACCAGCGACCCCCGTGAACGCATTGCTGCTACTTTCCACCGTCGCCTGAAAGAGATAGCAGCCTATTTTCCGGAGGCGAATCTCTACCAGAGGTTCAAGGTCATCAACCCTCAACTCCCTAACTTCTATGGGCTTCCTAAAACTCATAAGTCGGCCGCGACTCTGCGCCCCATCACCCTCCTTCTCTTATGGCCTGGCTGGCAAAGTCTTTCTTCCCTCGTGACCTCCTCCTCACTCCCCACTTCAGGCCCATCTCCCGGTCCCTGTGTGAGCCCGGGATAGATGCTTTGGGTGTTGGA
>NC_051395.1:36333038-36336498 GCF_015228065.2 Penaeus monodon | reverse complement strand
AAAATTTTTTTTTTTTTTTTTTTTTCCCCCAAAATCTTAAAGTCCAGAAAAGATACGTAGTGTACAAGTATCTGTTGAATCAAACTTGGGGAAACTTGGTAAAAATGGCTTGCAGGATTATCCACTTTTCCTCTAAAAGAACGACATCCTTGGCTCTCGCCCTTGAAGGAATTAGGAAGAACGTGGAAGACCGGCATATACTGAACTTGACAGCCGCTAATAGGGACAGTATGTCGAGAATATTGCGGTAAAGTATTTATGGAGTTGATTTGTGAAAGTGATAAAACTTCCGAAGACCAACCTGCCCTCTGGATCTTTTGCAGTCCCTTTTGTATAAGTATAAAACTCTAATGTTCATTCATATATATATATTTTTATTTCAATAAACATAACCCAAATTGGTCTATTACCTATATAAAGAAGGTAAAACGTCCAAAACGTCACCGACCCAGTGGCCGCACAAGCAAAGGCTAAAGGGAATAAGAGTAAAGTGTATATACCCAAAAAAAAATTGGAACATGAATGCTGGTAAAAATGACCGTGAAAACAATGTATGAGTAATTTAGGCATGTTAAGCTTTTGTTTTGTAGCGTTTAAATGCCACAAAAAAATCCAAAAATGACAGTCAACACGAGTGTTGTTTGATACCTCTAACGACCACCCAGACTAAAGCATATTTCGCATCTTTTTGTTTTTCCAAATAATTAATCAACAAAAAATATGGGAAAAATATGACCATCACTTTAAATCCAAAATAGGTAATTATATCACATGCTTTTACTAGATGGAAAAAAATTGAGTATAGAAATGAGAATTTGGAAAATAAAATTGATGAGTACAAGTCAGAAAACATACAATGTTTTCCTTTCATTTTTTCTTTTGCTCATTTTCATTTTTTCATACCGTCTATGTTTACAGGAAAAGATAATATGTTATTAGATGATTACAATTTAAGGAGAGGGTGGTTATTCTTTATACCTGGCCATAATTATCGTATGATCTTTATGCTGTGTCCCGAACATTTTTTTCTGTGAGTGTGTATTGTATAAACTTTAATATCAGCTAACAGGAAAAAGCTATAATATATATAACGTTAATATTTTCTAGAATATCCTGTTAACTTCGACATGACCCTAGCACTGATGGCACAGAAGTATTTACGAGTATATATAAAAAGTTTTTTACGTTTTTTCCCATCTTCTTGCAAAAATGATATTTCCGTCTTACGTAAATTAATTTCGGCTTTGAAGTTTTATTTCTAAAAACACTTGGAAGATATTTTCAGAAATTTCCGCAAGAAAGTATAAAATAAAGATGATGAATAATCAAATTCAATAGTATGACTATAACTATTTTTATTGCTATATTTGGTAAGCACTATCGCTATAATTGTTAATATTTGATGTTAGTCATTAGAAATTATTTTCATGGATTTCTTATTCCACCATTATTGTCTTTTTACCAGAAGAAAATGAATAATTTCTTTGGTTCCATTTCCCTGTTTTTTTTCATTTTCATACATTTCTTTACCGGGGTGTTTGAACTACTGCTAACGACAGCTTTTAAACATTGAAGTTAAAAAGTAATCAAGTTTACATTTTTTTCTTTTGTAATTTTTAGCTACTTCTACAAATTGTGGTTTAAATATATTAAATACCTCTATTATATTTTTTTTGTTTTTTTTTTGTTCCTTCTTTCCGTTTATCTAACTCCCTTCGAAAGCAGAAGTATAGACGGGAAAAAGAATCGCTTAAATCTACGCCTTTGGAATTGCGCCAAGAAAGTCTGCTGAAAAAACGCTTAGTTTTTCGCCTCATCCACAAGAAAATAATATATTCGGGAAGAATTGAAGAGTATCCGTAAGGGGCCCAAACAAGTCAACCAAACAATTTAAGCTTTTTTGATAGTATTAAGCGCTGTCTTTAAGAATTTTAGGGAAAAATTTTATATAATAATGGAAGAATTTCAGCAACGGGTGGAACAAATAAGCTTACGATTTCTCTTTTTAACACATTTTCCTAAACAGGGCTGCAAAAGAGATGGGAGCGGAATCTTTCGGGGCATGTGCCAGCAAAGACGGGGGAATAGATGTATCGCCCGATAAAAAAAAAAAAAAAAAACCAAAAGAGTAATTCCCATGCTTTAAGCATCAACTTGCGGTGACGATTTTTTTTTCAAAAAAACTAAAAAATATGACAATAAAACAGTATTCCAGGTCTTGGGTCCTGACTTTTTCAAACAGATCCTGAAACTGACTGGTTTTGTGCCTTGCGAACGATGGGTGAATTTAGTTGACCCCACTGCATTTTGTAATAATTTAGCAAATGGAACTATTCTATGGGCTCTAAGCATCTCTTCTATTTCTAGTATCAGTGTACAGCTGTTCAACTCTGACCCAACTATAACACCCTCAATTTCTGGGCGACTTATTAAACTTCTGTTAAACGTCCATCCGACTGCCTGTGAGTACGGCAGGTCTCTCGAACCAAACCCGCTTTAAAATGAACCTTTAAAGCAATACCGAGTCACGTTCAAGAAATATCTGGATTTTTAATCACTTAGCTAACAAATACAATAGTACAGTAAAGGTAATTTTATTGCTGAATAAGGAATTTATAAGATTTTTGTAGAAAATAAAAAAAAAAGATAAAAATAAAGCTTTTCGGACTTAATTCTACTGTAATGTTCAATAAAAATTTAGTGGAACCAGAATAGAGACTAATTTGGATAGGGTTTGGGAAAAACTGAGTTCAGTTCAGGCTTGGCTGACTTGTTTTTGAGTAAAAAGATGTTAATTTAAGTATAGGGATTCATTTTGGTTTCGCTTACCCCCTTTTTGGGTTTTATCGAAAAGATTCGATAATAATTCAATTAATTTGTCTTTTTTTAAAATAGTTTTTTGTTAAAATTTTGTGATTTTACTAGTAGACCCTTAAAATTTTTTATATTTTAATAATTATATTATATATAATATATTATGAATATGTAATGAATATCACACACAACACACACGCACACCACACACCCCCACACACACACACAACCACACACACACACACAAACACAAAACACACACACCCCACCACACAACCACACACACCACAACATATGTACACTACATAAATAAAATATAATATATATATATAATATTAATATATTATTATATTATAATATAATATATATACATAAAAAACACACACACACACCACACACCACACAAAACCACATATATGTAATAACATAAAAAAATATAAAATATTTTTATATTTATATAATTAATATATATATATATATATATATATATATTATTATAAAATTAAAATAAAACACAACACACACACCACACACACACCACCAATAACAAACATAACACACAACATACACACAACAACGCGCAAAAAAAAAATATTAATAATATTATATATAATTATATATATATATATATAAATATATATATATA
>NC_051395.1:36304042-36327938 GCF_015228065.2 Penaeus monodon | reverse complement strand
AAAAAAATTTTAAAAAAAATTTAAAAAAAAAAAAAAAAAACATTATTAAAAAAAATAATAATTTAAGAAAGTACAATTTAAAAAAGTTTAAAATTTCAAAGAAAAAAACATTTTTAAAAAAAGTATATTTCCCAAGAAAGAACCATTTAAAAAAGTGTAAATTTTTTTAAGAAAGAACTTTTAAAAAAATTATATATTTTAGAAAGTACCATTTAAAACCTTACATTTTTAAAAAAAGTTTAACATTTAAAAAAGTCCCCCTTAAAAATTAACGTTTTTAAAAAAAAATATTTTTAAAAAATTATATTTTAAAATTTATATTTTAATATATTAAGCGTTTTTTGCCTTTTTTTCTTATCTTTTCGTTTTTTGCAATAATTGTTCATATTCCTTTTTTTCCCCCCTTCCGGTCTTTTCCCCTTTTTCCCATCTTTTCCCTTTCTTTTCCTTTTTTCTCCCTTTTTTCTCCTCCTTTTCTTTTTGCCTTCCTCCCTTTCTTTTTTCTCTATTCCCTTTTCCCTTCCCCCCTCCCCCTTTTTCCCCGCCCCCCCCTTTTTTTCTAATTTATTTTCTATATTTTTTTCCTTCTCCTTCTCCCCCCCAATTTTATTCGTTTCTTTTTTTTTTCCTGTTATCCCTTTCCCCTATTTCCCTTCCTTTCCCCTTTCCTCTTCCTCTTCCTTTTTTCCTTTTCCGTTTCCTTTTCCTTTCTTTTTTTTTTTTTCCTCTCTTTTTTTTCTTTTTCTTCCCCATTTCTTTTTTCTTTTCCCTCTTGCATTTTTCCCCCTCCCCTTTTTTTCCCTTTTTTTTTTCCTTATTTTCCCATTTTTTTTTTTCCCTTTTCCCTTCCTTTTTATCCTTTTTTTTTCCTTTTTTTTCCCTCTTCCCTCCTCCGGGTTTTCCCCTTTTTTCCTTTGCCTTCCTTTTTCCTTTCCCTCTTTTCCCCTCTCCTTTTCCCTTTTTTTTTTCCCATTTTTTTTCGCCTTCTTTTTTTCCTCTCCCTTTTTTTCCTCCCTTTTTCTCCCCCTCCCTCTTTCCCTCCCCCATCCTTTCCCCTTTTCCCCCTCTCCATCCTATTCTCTTTTCTTTTCCTTCTTCCTTCCTTCCCTTTTCCCCCCTCCCCCTTTTTTTTTTTCCCCTTTCCCCCCCTTCTTCCCCTCCTTTTTTTCCCCCCTTTCCCCTTTCCCTTTTTTTTCTTCTCCTCCCATCTGTTTTACCCTTTCCCTTTTTCCCTCTCTCCACTCCCCTTTTCTATTTTTCCCTTTTTTTTAAATTTTTTTTTCCTTCCTTTTTTCCCCTCCCTGTAAACCTAATTTTTTTTTCCTTTTTCTTTCCCCCTCCTCTCCCCTCTCTCCCTTTCTCTCCTCTCTCTCCTCCTCTTCTCCCCCCCTCTCCTCTCTCCCCCCTCTCCTCTCTCTTCCCTCCCCCCCCCTCCTCCCTTTTTCCTCTCTCCCCTTTTCCCTCTTGTTCATTTTCCCCTTCCCTCCTTTCTTTTTTTCCTTTATTTTTTTCCCTCGTCCTTTCCCTCCCCTTCCTTTATCTCCCTTTTTCTTTCTTCCCTCTTCCCCTTTATTCCCTTACCTCCCTTCCAACCCATCCCTTTTACCCCCATATCCCACCCCCCACCCTCCGATATCTCCCCCCTCCCAACCACACCCCATCCTGTCCCCCTCCCCATCTTCCCCTGCCCCAAATCAAAAAAACCCAACTCCAAAACAACCTCCCCCCCCCTCCCTCTCCCCAAAACCCCCTCCTTCCTCCCCCCCCATCCCCCCTCTCCCATATCTTCCCCCCCCACCCCACCCCCCTCCTATCCCCTTCCCCCCCCCTTTCCCGAGTGGTGCTCCCGCGGGGGGGAGGGACCCGAACACAACCCGGGTAATTTGGGTGGGTGGGTGGGTGCGTGCGTGCGGGGGGTGTGGGGGGTGTGGGTGTTGGTGGGGTTACAACACGTGTTTGTGCGAGAGGCCCCTTTTGCCCCGCGCATGCCCCTCCCTTAACTTCCCGCCTTTTCCGTTGGTGTTTTTCCCATCACGATTTCAGGTTGTCTATATTTTGGGGAAAATAATTTTTTGGGTAAATGTTCCTCTTGTTTCCCTTTTCTGTTTTTTTCGGGAACATTTTTTGTTTTTTTCCTCGTTTTTTTTTGGTTTCCCTCTGCTGTTTACCACGTAAAACACCACCACACAAACACAACCGTCACAAAAGGCACAAATACAATACCCAAACAAACACCCACGCGGTACCAAGCCACACGGTACCCCCCAAACCCACAAATGTAAAGCAGCAACACCCGTACAACACACAATACCACACGTACAAGCCACAAATAACATTACACAAAAACACCCACTTAACAACAAGCAACACGGGTACAAACACCACAAACCACACGTCGCCAAGGCAACACAATTCCAATACACAAACCACCGTAAGCACACGTACCACGACACAAACACACGTTAACAAGCACAATGCATACACAAACCACCACGTACAAGCACGAACACGTCACCCACCACCACTTGTATACTACAAACGGTAGACAAGCCAACAAAAATTACCTACGCAAAACAACACGTTACAGCCAGCACGGAACACACACAAAACACACTCGTACAAGCACACAAACCAACACAAACACACGTCACAGCCATCACGTAAAACAAACTGCCCAAAACCCACATGTAACAAAGCACCACCAATAAAGACATACCACTCACAACCAAAAACCCACATACACAGACCCACAAACACACCCCGTCACAGCCACACAAACAACCCATTAACACAAGCATCACCGTAAAAGCACAACGTTACTACACACAACAAACAACCATGGTACAAAGCACACCATACCATTTACACATACACATAGACACACACCCCACCATGACGCACCACCACCACCACCACACGCTACCACACACACCACACTACACAACACCACACAAACTAAACACCACCAAAACCACACACAACACACACACACACCCACACACACCCCACTCCACTTCAAAAATATGGCCCCACCCTTTCGCCCCCGCTATTTTAGCTCGAGGGGTCAATTACAATACCACCATACATTTAAATCCCTTGCTTGGAAACCACTCAACCGAACGGAATTTTTCCGCTTTTCTTGCCGTGTTAGGTTGTGTACCCACCAACCCAATAATTGACCTTTTTGAACCCTTCTTCCGTTTTTTTTCAATACCTCCTTATTCTAACTTTCGTTCTAAGGGAAATTCAAGACCGCTTCTTATTGTAACCTCCCCCTCTTCTGGATGTTTTTCCTTGTCTCAACTACTTTTTCTCGTTTCCCTTTTTTCCCTGGGCTTCTGTTGTTCTTTTTTCAGTGTCGCCCAATCCCCCTCCTTGTTCCACATCCCTTGGTCCCTGTGTGTATTCCCCCCCTGGTATTTCGGTGGTCTCATCTTCCTCTCTGGCCTGCCCTCTTCTCTTCTCCTCTTCTCCTTGTTTTGTCTCTATCTCCGTCCGCCATCTATCGGTCCTCCCATGAACTCTCTGTTCACCTGGGTTTCTACTCCATCCTCTCACTCCTCTCCCACTCCCTCTCTCATTCCGCTATCGTCATCCTCCTTTCCTTCTACTCTTCTCCCTCTCTCCTTCGTTCTGTGCTAGTCTTCCTTCCTCCCCTCTCCCTCCCACCCCACTCCTCTCTCTCTCTCCCCTCCCCATTTTTCGCGTGAATTCTCTCTTCCTCCCTCTCCCTCCTCCTCTTCTCTCTTGATCTCTCTAAGCCTTTCTCTCGATCCTCGTGGATTAACTCCGGGTGCGGGTCTCTCTTCCTCTCGGTCCCTTTCTCTCTCTCTCATTCTTCTCGCCTCTTATTCCCTCTTCTCTCGTTCTCTCTTCCGGTTCCCTCCCTGTCTCCTCAAATCTAACCTCTCTCTCTACTCTCGGTCCCCCCCTCCCTCCCCCCTCTTTAATCTCTTTTGGGTAATGGGGGGATACTTTTAACAGTAACCCAAGAAGAAATCAAAGAACAACAAAACAAATTGGAAAGAAAGAAAAAAAAAACTCATGAAATAAATTTTGTAAAGGAAAAAGATGAGAAAATAGAAAAAGTCCAAGAGAAAAAATAAACTCCAGTAAAATAGAATAAAACATTGAAAACCCACAGTATTGCCAAATAAACACATAATTCCCTTAAAGAATAAAAAGAGTGATAAGCCCACACAAAATTAAAACAAAAAATGTGGAAAGGAGGCCAAAATCTTTCAATAAACCGAGGGGAAAAGGACAAGAATCGCGTGGAAAGGAAGAAAAGGGAACAATAAAGATAGACCTAAAATGAGAGGAAGAAAGGGTGAAGGAGACATGGAGGGGGGAAAACATAAAAATGGGGTGAATCAACAGAAAGGGTTAAAAGAGGGGGAAGGGGAAAACATAGCCCAATGGGTTGAAATCCATAATACTCTCCGCTTTTCTTGTGTTTGTGTGGGGGAAAAAGGTGGGTGTGGGTGGTGGGGGGGGAAGAAGAAATGGGAAAAAATTGGAAAGGGAATGAAAGGAGAGAAGAGAGGGTAAGGTCTGAGGAGGAGGAGTGAGGAAGCGGGATGAGGGTGCGCGAGGGGCGTGTAGAAAGAGCAATGAAAGAAGACAAGAGAGAAGAGAATATTTTATTAATAATAGTAAATATAGTAGTACATTTATATATTGTATATAATAAGATACCTTGACGAAACGAGGATGAGAGAAAGAATAGAAGAGAGTGAATGGGATAGACCCCCCCAGACAGAGTAGAAAAAATAGAAAATAGGGTTAGACATAATTATATAGACCAGAGGAATAGTGAGAGAACGGGGATGGGAAAAAAATTAATAAAAAAAAAACCCGACAACAAGAATAGCCACAAAGAAAAAACAAAAACGAAAAAAATATAAAACATCCAGGAAATATCCGCCTTAAAAAGATCCAATCCTTTGACCCCCCCCCACGTAATGTTGTAAAGCAAGAGGAAAAACTAATAAGATTCAAGCACAAACCTAAAAAGATAAGAAACTAGAAATTATCACAAAAAGAACAAGGCTATAACCCATGCTTAAATGGAAAAGGCTTAGAGAAGAATTTAAATAAACAAATCTTTGCTGGGCAAAACAGCGAACCTTTGACTTTATATCAGGGGCATTACTTATACTAGCAGCGAGAGGCCCCTGGCAATGGGGTGGAGTCCTCTGAGCCCTGTCCTGAGGGCTCCAAGACCCCACCCTGAAAGGAGTCCTTTTGAAAGCTCAGGATCCTTGTCTGCAAGGGGATCCCTATAAGCCTTTGCTTCAGGGGCATTCTGCTGGCAGATGGAGCTGTCACCGTTGAGGCCACTGGAGCCTTGATTGATGGCACCAAAGACCTTACTTTGGGATGTGGAGTCTCCTCAATAGACCCCTCACTTTTATTCCGTTTCTAAAATAGTGAGACTGAGAGTTTAAGGCAGTGGCAGAGGTGTGTGGTGTACAAGAAGTTTATTGTAGTGCCAAGGGATGGCGGAAGACAGGATGGCACTATACCGTACAGCGAAGGATACCTGGACATTGCAGACAGCATACATGGCACATCATTTGCCTCTAGGAAAAAATCTCTCCTTGCTCTTATTACTATACTTCTCTTTCAAATTTGTACCTTTTAAACATCGCTTTGAAAGAAGCTTCATGAGCTTCTTTGCACGTGGTACAAGGCATATTGCACCTGGACAGTTGTTCATCATCCTTGATGACCAGTTTTAACCACACTATTATACATCCTCTTGGTTGTCTATTTTCCTTACACAGTGCAGAGTTTGGCTCCATGCCCATAACACCTGGCGTGGAAGCCACATAGGGTTAGGGAACATATTGGCTTTACCTTGAGGTGGATTCGGTTATGGATTAGGATTAGGACCAATAGCCAACTTAACTGATTCTGGATGACTACTTGTTAAAAAATTAGAAGAGAGCTGGTTCGATGTTCCAAACCTCAACTTTTAAAACGTCTTTTACATGTCACTGACATTGAAATTCTCTAGTTACGCTCTAAACAACTTCTTCATCAAATACCTCATCAGGTCCGCAAGGGAAAAGACATTCCCTTACAATGATTGAGGGTTTTTGTGAGGAGAACCATGATAACGTGAGCCCCAGGAATGTCACATATATGCATGCAAGATGACATCCTCTTCATCTGGTGATGAACCGTCAACTATTAGGGCTAACCATCTCGCTGTGCGGGTGATGCGAGGATACATGTTGACATCATAACTATTTTCCGATTTACTATCAAAATATCAAGATCCATGACCTTTAACCCATCATGGGTCCCTCACATACTATGAACTTATTATATGAAATTACTCTCAATAATTAACCAGGTAGATTCCTTAGTGGAATTGGAAGAGAGGACTTTGCCCTTCTTAACCTGGTTTGGGAGCCCGGAACCAATCAATACGACAATTCCCAATTTTTGCCCTTATTTGCACCCTGGAAAATTCCAAGGTACCCCCGGAGTACAGGGAAGAGCTAGGTCTTGTAAATTGTATTTTTTAGTACTCATACAATTAAGAAGTCTGTCATTTACCTCAGCCCCCACCAACCATGGAGTCCAACAGGAAAAAAAAAGAAAAAAAAAAAAAGCTAGTTGGGGCTTACAAAATACTCCACAACAGCCACAGGGGTAATGCAGGAAAATATATCAGCCACTATTACAAATACTGTGGCCGTGCGCGGTGGACCTACATGCGCTACCGACTGAAAACAATTGCCTGCTTGCCCTAGCCATAATTATGACCAGCCATTGAACTTTGACCGGCCTTGATCACGCCACCACTCTAACCAGAAAAAAAAAAAAAAGAAATAAAGGAACACAAAAAAGGTGTGTTTGCTACAGCTGCAGTGCGCAGCGGCAGCTCGCTCAAACCTCCAGACCCCTGTCTCCTAGTAATAAAGGATGCCAATGCACGGCCAAACACATGATGGGAGAGTTTTCCCTTGGCCAAGATGGAATAAACAAAGTGGTAGGGTGGACACCTTCCCTCTATAGGCCATTTGTATGCACCAAGGAAAACCGTTTTGTCCTCAATCCTCACTATGGTGACCTTCAAGAATATAGGGTAGCGCCTCTGGTCCATCTCAACCATATCATTAGGGACCTCAAAGCCCCCCCAACCGCGGCAAGGCGGCTTCGACGTTAGGGGAGGAACAACCTCCGGGTCCTGTCCTCCAACGTATAACATGCGAACACACACATGTGAGAGTTCTCCTTGGTCACAAAGAATGAAATGAAACACAGGTGGGTGCACCATCTCCTCTACACGGGCTTGATTACATATAGAGTCTCATCCTTAAGCCCTTGAAGATAGGGTATCCTCCATACATTGGAACCTCAAGCCCTTCCACTAATGGACAAGATGGGCTCCCATTAGGGGGGGTAGCACTTTGGTGATGCCCAAATCAGTCAATTTATCAGTATATAAAAGCCTAGATCCTATTTCATGTAACATGTCATGAAGGGCAAACATTGTATATAATAGCACTTACACAATTAATATTTGATTTAAATGTTCCAGAGACTGAGTGGTTTGCACTTTCGGAATAAGAAATATCCTGCTCTTTCAATTTTGTTCCTTTAGAACAGACACAAATTAATATCTGCAAATATGCATGCCATGATTCCATATTTGCTGAATTCTTAAAATCTAAAAAAAGGGATATAATACCATATGGTGGCCCCATTTCCCTCAACATAAACACAATTGGCTTCTCTGGCATAAGCAGACCATGGGTGTGTAGTCTTTGCCTTCCAATGACACTTTGTAAATATATTTTATTCCTCTTATTTTTGTCAATTCGCAAGATATCCCACAAAACAGTGTGCTCAGCACAAAGATTATTTCTCCTTCATGTAAACATGGTTTAGTTTCGCTCCTCCCACCATCTATCTGGTCTTCATGTCTGTACTATGATATCAGCTATCTTGCTCTGGCCGCTTCTCATACCTGCTTTCCATTAGCTTGCTCAGACTGCAATAATATTAATCTCTTGGGCTCACCGCACCACTGCCAATTTGCCATTTCTACCTCAATATTCTTCTCCCTCCTTCTTTCTCGTCACATTCCCCAACTATCATCTCTCTTTATATGATGCTCTGTTCCACTTCCATCACTTCTGGCAGGTTCCTTGGTACATTTGACTCAAACATGACCATGTCCTCTCCGCCACCTCGAATCTTACTTGCTTGCTCCCACTTTTGGTTCTAAATCTCTCGGGTACTAGTTTACAGTGTGGTCTTTCCTCCTGAGTCACCAGCATACATATGACGGGAGATTACATGCTACTCCTCTTTGCTATTTCATGTATGTTTACCACCCTTCTCATTCTTCACTATATTTAACTGACGCGTCAACATGCTAATCATTCAAAACAGTGTTATACACTAATATACCCCTTGTCTGATAAGATTAATATCATACACATGGCATCAAATCTGTCATTTTACCAACTCATCATTATACAAACTAGCTGAATTGTCTGTCCCTTACTCGAGCTATGAATTGGTTTAAACCTAATGACTTCATAAAACTGCAGCCTTTTTGACGAAGAAAGGGGGTAATTAGGAGTAAATAAAAAAAGTAAATTTCACAAGGTAATTTACATATTAACTAATGCTGAATACAAAAGACAACAATATATATAATGAAACAAAAATATACATGTTTTGCAGACCCTGACAGCACTGTTCGGGATCCCATGCAAATTGAGCAAGCAGATGCCACTAGCATCTCCGCCGCTTGTGCCACATCCCCACCCCGTTTTTCCCATGTTTTCCAACCACTAACTATTACCGCCACACTGTAAGACTGCCCATCCTCTTTGGGCACCTCAGGTCAGGTACTTACCCCCAATAAATTAAACAAATTGTTACATTAATCCATTTCGCCCTTAGTCAGTTCCTTCCAACAGAACAAGACTCTAGAAAACTGTTACTATGCCCGCCTTCGTATAGGGCACACGCAAATTCCCTATTTCATGTCACACTCTGATCCACCCCTATGTTCGTCATGCAAAATTCCTCCTCGGCTTAGCCCATTTTATTCTCTCTTCCTCCACCCCCAGACCATCACTTTTTCCTTTGACAAACATTGTTCTTACTCATATGTGTAATACCCTCTATGTGATCTTATTCGCCCTTAACCAAATACACCCCTTTTAACTAAAAAAAAAGGGTATATTTTTATATTATGTATAAATTTTTTAAATTATTTTATATTTTTTTAATATATTTTTATATTATATATTTTATATTTTTTTTTATATTTAAAATATTTTTTTAAATTTTTTATTTATTAAAATTTTATAAAATTTAAATTTATTTTAAAATTATTTTAAAATTATTTTTTATTAAATTATATATTATTATTAAAATTATTATATATTTAAATTTTATTAAAAAAAACCTATAATCACAATTTAAACAAATTTAATTTTACATATTTTGTTTTTAATATATATATATTTTATATTTATATATAATTTATTTTTTTTAAATATATACTACTCATTAATTTTTGCATTATTTATATCATATATATTTTAAATATTTATATTAATTTTTATATATATTTTATTTATTAATATATAAAGGCCGCGGTGGCCGAGTTGTTAGAGCATCGACTAAAGACTGTCACCAAAATCTGAGTTCGAGGGTTTCGAGTCCCCGGGCCGGCGCGTTGTTCCCTTGGGAAAGGGAACTGCCTACCTACCGCTGGGTGGGCAACCCCAGCCCAGTCGTGCCGGGGTAAATAGAATGGTGCTCGATAAAAACCGGGGTGGAAGGAAATGGAAAACCACCGTCAAAATTGCCAAAAATCGGGAAACGATGATCGCCAAAGTCCTGGTTTATATAATAATATATAATATTTTTTATTTATATTATATTTTATTTTTATAATATATATATATATTTTATATTATGTATTATTATATATATATTATTATTAATATATTATTTTTAAATAATATATATTACATAAATACAACACACAGTACACAACACACACATTTTTAATTATAATTTTATTCAATTTAAATTTTATTACTTACATATATTTTGTGTAATGGAAAACTAAGTATATAGTATGTTATTATATATTAAAATTTTTAATATATATATTATATATATTATATTAAATTATATTTGTTTTGTGTGTGTGTTTTTTTTTGTGTGTGTGGTGTGTGTGTGTGTGTGGGGTTTGTATCTACTCTTGAGAAAAAGGATCCAAGGCCCCAAAGTATCCCCCCAGAGGTGATGCCGACCATGAAATCTCCCAAAGTAGAAAATTATGGGGGATTTATGTGATTTTTAAATCATCATTTTGTTTTGGGGGGAAGGGAAAAGGTCAAATTTACTTCGTGTCCCTTTTCTCAAGCCTTACCTGCCATTAAAAAAAAAATTAAAAAATATTGATTTCATCCGGGGTATTTACATGGGGTCCTTTAAAAAAGGTCCTATAAGGGGGCTTGAATTTGGAATTCCTCTCGGGAAATTTAAATTACGATTTTTTTCTGGTCATAATCTCTTGTAGGCTACCAAACTGGGTTTTTACTAAAGCTTTAAATGTTGCATTTCTTCCCATTTTGCATGAATTTCCCCCTACAGTTTTTCCATTGGATTAGGGTATCCAGTTCTTCAAACCCCCTCTTCAAAAGGTATTTGGCAGCACCTGTGGTTAAGGCCTGCCATATCCCTTTAGGCTTTCCCTTTCCAGGATCTAGTACCTTTTGGAGGGCTATTTGCCTGTGGAACTAGTTTTCCACAGGCTTCCTTTGGACAGGCTTAGGATTTCTTTGCTGTGGCAAAAGACAGACCTTTGATTCAGGAGCATTCTTTCTAGCAGCGGAGGCCCCTGCAGATGGGGTGGAGTCCTCTGGAGCCCTGCCTGAGGGCTCCAAAGACCCCACCCTGAAAGGAGTCTTTTGAACAGGCTCAGGATTCCTTTGTCTGGGCAAAGGGGATCCCTGAGCCTTTGCTTCAGGGGCATTCTGCTGGCAGATGGAGCTGTCACCGTTGAGGCCACTGGAGCCTTGATTGATGGCACCAAAGACCCTTTCTTTTGGGGTGTGGAGTCTTTCCTCAATAGACCCCTCACTTTTATTCCGTTTCTAATTGAGGACTGAGGTTTAAAGGCGTTTGGGAGATGTGGGTTAAAAAAATATTGGAGGGCAAGGTTCGGAGGATGGATGGGCTAGAATAGCAAGGCACCCCGGCAGTGCAAACAGCATACGGGCACATCACTTTGCCTCTGGAAAAATCTCTCCTTGCTCCTTATTACTATACTTCTCTTTCAAATTTGTACCTTTTACATCGTTTAAGAAACTTTCATGGCTTTTTTGCAGTGGTAAAAGCAATTTGCCCTGGGGCGTTGTCATCTCCTTGATACCTGTTGTACCACATTTATTTCATATTTCCCCTTTGGGTTTTCCTTTTTCCTTTAAAAATGCAAGATTGGCTCCAGCCCTAACCCTTTGGGAGTGGAACACCAATAGGTTGGGAACATATGGCTTTTCCTTTAGGTGGTTGGTTTTAGGTTAGGGGTTTGGGCATGCCCCAATTAACTATTCGGAAGACAAATTGTTAAAAATTAGAAGGAGAGCTGGTGTCGACTGTTCCAAACCATCAACTTTTAAAACGTTTTACTGTCACTACATTAAAATTCTCTAGTTCCTCTAACAGTTTCTCATCAGAATACCTCATCAGGTCTCGGGAAAAGACAATTCCCTTACAATGATTGAGGGTTTTGTGAGGAGAACATGAAACGTGAGCCCCAGGAATGTCACATATTGCATGCAGATGATCACTCTCATCTGGTGATGAAACCTCAACTATTAGGCTACCATCTCGCTGTGGGGTGATGCGAGGATCATGTTGACATACCTCAACTATTTTCCGATGTACTTCAAAAATATCAAGATCCATGATTGATACACCATCAATGGTCTTCACTACTAGGTACTTATTATATGAAATACTCTCATAATTACCAGGTAAGATTTCCTTAGTGGATTGAGGAGGACTTTGCCCTTCTTACCTGGTTTGGGAGCCCGGGAACCATTACGATTCCCATTTTTGCCCTTTGGAACCTGGAAAAGGTTCCAGGTCGTCAGGGAGAGAGCTAGTCTTTGTAAATTTGTAGTACTCATACAAATTAGAATTCTTCATTTCCTCAGCCCCCACCCACCATGGAGTCCAACGAGGGGAAGCTATAGTTGGGGCTCAAAATCTCCCAACAGCCACAGGGGTAATGAGGAAATATATGCAGCCACTATTACAGTACTGATGGCAGTCGCGGGACCTATGCGCTACCGACTGAACAGTGCCTGCTTGACCCTAGCCATATTTGACCAGCCGATTGACTTGACCGGGCCTTGATCAAGCCACCCGTCTAACCAGAATAAAGGACCAAAAAGAGTGGTGTTGCTAGCTGCAGGGCGCAGCGTGCAGCATCGCTCAACCTCCAGGACTCCTGTCTCCTGGTAATAAAGGATGCCACGCACGGCAAACACATGTGGGAGAGTTCTCCCTGGTCCAAGATGGAATGAACAAGTGGTGGGTGCACCATTCCCTCTCATAGGCCTTGGTGCACCAGGAAACCATTTTGTCTCATCCGTCACTGGTGACCTCTCAAGTATGGGTAGCCCTCTGGTCCAGCTCACCAGATCATTGGGACCTCAAGCCCCCCCACCGCGGCAAGGCGGCTTCCGTTAGGGGGGACAACCTCCGGGAGTCCTGTCTCCAAGTAATACATGCAAACACACATGTGAGAGTTCTCCTTGGTCCAAGATGGAATGAACCAAGGTGGGTGCACCGTCTCCTCTCACGGGCCTTGTTGCATCTAGTCTCATCCTTCACTGGTGACCCTTCTAGTATGGGTATCCCTCTCATTGGAACCTCAAGCCCTTCCACTATGGCAAGATGGCTCCCATTAGGGGGGGTAGCATTTGGTGAATGCCCAAATCGTCAATGTATCAGATATAAAAGCCTAGATCCTTTTCATGTAACATGTCATGATATGCAAATGTTGATAGCTGCAATTAATATTTGATTCTAATTTCCAGAGATGGTGGATTTGCATTTCAGGAATTAGAAATATCCTGCTCTTTCATTTTGTTCATTTAGAAGACACAAATTATATCTGCAATTGCATGCCATGATTCCATATTTGCTGAATTCTTAAATCTAAAAAAGGGATATAATACCATATGGTGGCCCCATTTCCCTCAACAATTGTCTTCTCATGGCATAAGCAGAACCATGGGTGTGTGAGTCTTTGCCTTCCAATGCACTTTGTACATATATTTTTCCTCTTATTTTTGTCAATTCGAAGATATCCCACAAAACAGTGTGCTCAGCACCATATTATTTCTCCTTGCTGTAAATGGTTATTTTCGTTCCTACCACCAGCTATTTGGTCATTCATGTCTGTATATGATTCAGCTATCTTTGCTCTGGCCCTTTCATACCTGCTTTCCATTAGCTTCTCCAGACTGCAATAATATTAATTTCTTGGGCTACCGACCATGCCATTTGCCTTTCTACTTCAATATTCTTCTCCATCCTTCTTTTAACGTACAGTTCCCCAACTTCATCTCTCTTTATATGATGCTCTGTTCCACTTCCATCCTTCTGGAAAGTTCCTTGGTATCATTTTTGACTCCAAACTGACCATATCCTCTCCGCCACCTCCGAATCTTACTTGCTTGCTCCCACATTTGGTTCTAAATCTCTCGGGTACTGATTTTAGTGTGGTCTTTCCTCCTGAATCCAGCATACATATGACGGAATTACATGTTATCCTCTTTGCTTTTCAATGTATGTTTTCCATCCCTTCCTCATTCTTCACTATATTTACTGACGCGTGCAACATGCTATCATTCATACAGTGTATACACTTAATATACCCCCTTGTCTGTAAGATTCAGATCCAGTACACATGGCATAAATCTGTCAGTTTACCAACTCATATTTACAAACTAAGCTGATTGTCTGTCCTTCTCGAGCTATGATTGGTTTAAACACTATGACTTCATAAACTGCAGCCTTTTTGACGAAGAAAGGGGTAATTAGGGTAATAAAAAAGTAAATTTCACAAAGGTTTTACATTTACTAATGCTGATAAAATGAACAATATAATATATAATGAAAACAAAATAATACATGTTTGCAGACCCTGACAGCACTGATCGGGATCCCATGCAATGAGCAAGCAGATGCCCTAGCATGCTCCGCCGCTTGTCCACATCCCACCAACCTCGTTTTTCCCATGTTCCAACTACTAACTATTACCTCCACTGTAAGACTGCCATCCTCTTTGCCCTCAGGTCAGGTCTTACCCCCAATAAATTACAAATTATTACATTATCCATTTCCCCTTAGTCAGTTCCATTCCAACAGAACAGACTCTAGAAAACTGTTATTGCCCGCCTTCGTATAGGGCACACGCATTCCTATTTCATGTCACTCTCTGATCCACCCCTATGTTCGTCATGCAAAATTCCTCGGCTTATCCACATTTATTCTCTCTTCCTCACCCCCCAGCCTCACTTTTTCCTTTGACAACTTGTTCTTCCTCAGATGTTTATATACCCTCTATGTGATCTTATTCGCCCTTAACCAACTCCCCCTTTTACTAATCCCTACCCTACCCCATTCATACCCCCCTTTTACCCTTTTCACAACCCTACTATCTTATAGTGCTGTACGGCCAGTGACATCTAAGACATTTTGGTCCAATGATTAACTCGTTTTACCATAGTACCATAAGATCTTTGATGTCTTGTACATTAATTCGTTTTAAACATTATCCAGTTACAAAGTTTGAATTTACAGGTTTACTGGAAACAATGGCTGAATCTATTCAAGATGGTAAGAAAGCAATTTCTCAGAAATTTAAGAAAATTGTACATTTGTTAATTTATTTTTCAACTTGTCCTGTGTGTGCTGAAATGGAACATTTCTTTCCTCTTGAGCTTGGAAATTATTCATTTCACAAATATTTGCAATCGCACAAATAACTGAGTACAGTTCCATATGCATAAACCAAACATCTATGTTCATTCAACTACCGGGACACGTCAAGTGCTTGCAGAGGATGTGATGTTCTAGTTAACGGCAAATTATTTACCAAGTGTTTACATGCCATAGCAACATTCCGTGACGCCACAATGACGTCACTGGTATTGTCATGACATTACGGCTAACATAGGGTTATCGTGGTTAGTTATTCCTTATGGAATAAGATGAAGTTGGTCACCTGTTAGTTATGGGATCTTTGATAGACAGACAGATAAATAGATGTAGATGTGTGTGTGTGTTTGTGTGTGTATGTTTGTATGTGTGTGTGTGTGTATGTTGTGTGTGTATTGTGTTTGTGTCCTGTAATGATTTGCGTATGCTGTTTCTGTATTTTCGTTTATGTGTGCTGTCGTGTGTGTGTGTGTGTGTGTGTGTGTGTGTGTGTGTGTGTTTGTGTGGTGTTGTGTATGTGTAAAAACATACTGTAATATACATCAACAATATATACTATAATAATTATATATATATATATAATATATATATAATATATATATAATATATAGATAATATAAATAATAACATAAAATAGATATTTACACACACACATGATATATATATATGTATGTATGTATACATGCACACACACACACACACACACACCACACACACACATAACACACACAGACACACCACACACACAAAACACACACACACACACACACACACACACACACACACATATATATATATATATATATATATATATATATTATATATATATATTATATATATGTATATATATATATATATATATATATTATATGATATGTATATGATTATTGTAGTGTGTGTGTGTGTGTTTGTGTGTGTGTGTGTGTGTATGTGTGTGTGTGTGTGTGTGTGTGTGTGTGTGTGTGTGTGTGTGTGTGTGTGTGTGTGTGTGTGTGTGTGTGTGTGTGTGTGTGTGTGAATATATAACTTTCCTTTTCAGTATAGACTATGAAAAGAAAAAGACTCGGGTATTTATTTATCAAGCTGTCTATCTATTTATATACATTTTTTTCAGGACTGTTATTGTACAAATGTATTGAAATAGGAATTGTCGAAATATTAAAACGCTTCCAATATACAGCATATCTTCCATCATACATTCCCACTTAGGCCAACCAAAGACATATTTTGATAGATCTCAGTCCTGATATATCTGCGGTCACATTAATCTGAGTGACTGAATGCAATTATTTTTCACTCCTGGTCACCTAAGGGGATTGTTGGCTTTTAATCACAAGTTCGAGTGGACAGGGAATCTGGGAAATTACATTCATTTGACTTCACACTTTTAGTTTGTCCTCTGACTGAATACCTGGTTCATCTCTGATGTCGAAGGTAATAGTTTGGTTAAACACTAATCTCTCTCTCTCTCTCTCTCTCTCTTCTCTCTCACACACACACACACACACACACACACACACACACACACACACACACACACACACACACACACACAAAGATATAGATGTATATAGAAATACACATGTGTATATGAGACACACACACACACACACACACACACACACACACACACACACACACACACACACACACACACACAACACACACACATATACATAATGTTTAGAAATATATATGATTATATATCATATACTTATCTACCACCTTTAATTCTCTTTTTCTCTTCCTCTCTGTGTGCATATCTTTTATTTCGTTTACCTTCAAGATAGGCATATTATAAAATTTTCTTGATAACTTATTCAAACAATTCTGGCGTAATTTGATCAAGCAGGTTTCTTGCTCCATTCAGCAGGGAGCAAGCGAACGGAGAGAAGCTCTTTTGGTCCGCCTGCCAATATCGCTTGCCGAGGAAAAGCACATTATCTTCCGTCCGTCACCTATTACATCGCCACGATTTCTCCTATCGTACCATTTTTAACCAGTAATGTATATCTTGGTCAGACTTCCTGCTATACACAGGGAACACTCGAGGATCATCACATATTCACCACAATTCTTTGCAATACAGAACTTGTATGTTATATATCAAGGTTAAGTCCATTAATAATACATTCTATGTATCTAATAGTGTACAACTATATTACTTGTTTTCTGTTGTTGAAGCCCAGAGGTACTTCAACAGCAGATTGGTTAATTGATTCTAAAGCCATATTGGGTAGTAACGAGGAAAATGGCCGTACAGATATTTCATAAACAGTTTCCGTCTGCTATCCTCTCTTTAATAGAAACGTCTATAGTGACCAGCACAAGCTCAATCATTATTTTAGAACCTTCTATTTCTAATACACTATTTACAACGATTTGCCATGATTATTCGCATAATAAGGCCCATGAAGGATGCTATATGTAATCCGCAATTCAGGTGTTCATTTTGATTGCAGCTAAAAGAAAAAAATCGAATACTGGAATGAACGCTTAGGGCAAAGCAAGTATCGAGATCAAACAAAACGGAATGTCCATAGATATTTTAGATAATGAGAGTAATTAGCCATGTGTAATAAATGCTCCTGTAGAACTGAAAAAGCTAAGCGTTATTGTGAAAAACGAAGGTCGTGGCGTTGCAGACGACCGCCGACTGCGCCCTCTCCATTCTTCATGCTCTTTAAGGAGCTAGCTGGTTCTCGGAATTCCAAATATGTGTCCTTGCACTGAAAATATTATAAATGGTCCAGAAACATTACCAGTCACCCCGGATTATCCGATCTATAAATGCTGAAAATAAAACTTGGAAAAATTAAACACACGCACACACGCACACACACACACACACACACACACACACACACACACACACACACACACACACACACACACACACAACACACACACACACACACACACACACACACACACACACACACACACACACACACACACACACACACACACACAAACACGCGCATACCTTATTCTTTGGCAAGCATTATAAGTAAAAACAGAATAATAGTGGCCCTTTGTGACTACGGATAAAATGTAGATATGAATAAATATGAGTCAATCACCCTAATACATTACTGATATTGCAGCCCAACAAGGTAAACAAATTCGAATGTCAAAACTCCAAGTCAGATATTATGAATTTCCTTTTGTTTAACGGAAAGAAAAGAGACTGACCTAATTTTCAAGAGGTCATTAACGTCACATGAATTTAAACGCATCTGGTTTTATTTTTGTCCTCTGAGATATCTGGAGCTGCGTACGATTTTCATATTTTCATTTCTGGTTTTCTTTTAGAATAATGGGACTGATAATAGAACCAAGATTATTAAAATCTTCCTCTTCACAATCTTGTTATTAT
The DNA here is from genome assembly GCF_015228065.2 of Penaeus monodon. Taxonomy (NCBI): domain Eukaryota; kingdom Metazoa; phylum Arthropoda; class Malacostraca; order Decapoda; family Penaeidae; genus Penaeus; species Penaeus monodon. The sequence goes on along the minus strand of NC_051395.1, from coordinate 36,309,547 downwards.
CAATATCATTGTCATTGTTATTATCATTGTCTTTACCATTATCATTATACATTATTATCATCATTCATTATTATCATTATTCATTCTTATTAGTCATTATTATCAGCATTATCATCACTATTCATTATTATGAATATGATTATAATTATTCATTATCATTAAAATTATCAATCATTAAAATTATCAATCATTGTCATTATCGTCATTATTATTTATATTATGACCATTATGATCATTATTATTATCATCACTGTTATTGTTCTTATCACCATGCTCATCGCCATCATTATTATTACCTGATTCATGGGACAACAACTAGACAAACCACATTGCTCTCAAAAGTTTATTGCTCCCATAACAGATATTGCTTTGTTATTGTATGCCATGGCATGTTTGCTATCCCGGAGAAAATATTTTTAAAGGGAGACTATTCCACTGATATCATTTTTTGTTTCTATGGTATTTAAATTTCCTGCTGATTTAAGGACTTTATGAATTGCCTAGCCGTGCACATGCGTCAGCGAAATAAAATAAAGGAAATTTGTTGTCTCATACATCTATAACTTACTCCCTCTCCCCTTCAGTCTCTGATTACCTTCCGATAACCCCCCCCCCTTCTCTCTCTCTCTCTCTCTCTCTCTCTCTCTCTCTCTCCGTCTTCCTCCCTCATTCTTTCTCTCTCTTTCCTCTATCCCCCCTCTCTCTGTTCTCTTCTCTTCTCTCTCTGCTCTATTCTCCTTTTTTACTCTCTCTCTTTCTCTATACTTCCTATTCTCTGCCCCCCCCCCTCTCTCTCATTTTCAACACAATGGTTTTCACTGATACTTAACCGTACATGTGAAAGAACACGAACGAAAATGAAAGCTAACTAACTGCCTAAAACAGTGGCATTCATCCATTCACGACGAGATTTATCTGGTAAAATTAAAGATCAGGATGCCATCGCCTCCCAATGACCTGTTAATTTACTAACGACGCATCTATAATGGTGATGAAATTCATGATATATGTAACAATATCAGCAGCAATATTCTTCCTCGATTTCGAAAATAAATCTCATTGTATTCGGGTGAATGGCACACCGAACGTGCACGTCGATACAATGCCATATGTCCATCACCGAAATCATAAAAGCAATATATTGCCTTTCATTTTACTTATAGTTTTCATGATTCGAAAATAGAATGGATAGAATGATTAAATAACCATAGATATTTTATATCCGACATTCACTGAATGAATCTGTTCCAGAACAAATGTGATTATCCCTTAAATCAAGGTCGAGTGCTTTGCACTCAGTAAATACCCTCAGTAAAACTAGCTTGGTTTGGTTTGATTTGGGTTAAATTAGATTGGGTTTTGTTGTGTTAGGTTGGGCTGTACTCAGACTAGATGATATTAGGCTAAACTGGGTTAATTAAGGTTACCTTGAATTACATTAGGTTTGGTTGGGTTGGCTTAATTTAGCTGAGTTAAATTAGAGTAAGTTTTATTGCATTAGGTTAAGTTAAATTTTGTTTTATAACTTTGGGGTGGGTTAGGATAGGCTAGGTTGGTTGATTTACATTAGGTGGATTAGACTGGGTGCAGCTATGTTGAACAGGATTGGGAAGGGTTAGGTTGCGTAGGTTTTCTTTGAATTCGGTTGGACTGGATTAGGTTACCTTAGTATGGATAAGGATGGGTTAAGTTAGTTTGCTTAGCTTAAGGCGGTTGGATTAGATAGGTTTGAGTGGATATGGTTAGATTTAGGCTGGATGTCTGCCTTAGGATTTGGTTAAGTCAGAATGGACTGGGCTGAAGAACAAGTAGGTGGGACTGGAAAGTGTTAGATAAAGTTAGTTTGACCTAGCCTAGGTTGAATTAAAGGAACAGAGTTGGGTTGTGGAAGTTTACGTTGGATTGTGTTAGGCTGAGTTGGACAAAGTTAGGATGGATTGGGCTGGGTAGGCATGATTAGTAAGGTTGGACTGGTCTGGACTAATTACAGTTAGGTTAGATTTAGTTGTGTTAAGTTGGGTTGGGTAATGTTAGTTTGATTAGGTTAAGTCATGGTTGGGTTGAGTTAGGGTTGGTTTGGTTTGAAAGTAATAGAATTTATGTTGTGAAACTAGGGACGAGTAGCTCTTGTTCCCATCCTGCATCCCAACATTTGCCCTCCCAACATGTATAATTTTGTATATATATAAATATACACATCTTATGTATATATCACACACACACACACACACACACACACACACACACACACACACACACACACACACACACACACACACACACACACACACACACACACATATATATATATATATATATATAATATATATATATATATATATATATATATATCTTTGATGTTGTCGCTCAGTCTTTTCTTCGGTTTGCCTCTTCCTCTGTTTCCTATCACAATCCCTGTCAGCAAGTTTTTCTCAATACTTTTACTTCTCATCACATGACCAATAAACTTTAATTTCCTTTTGTTCAAGATGTCCAACAGTCGGTCTTTACAATTTATTTTCCTCAGCACTTCATCATTCGTTTTCTTCTCTTTCCACTTAATACGTAGTACTCGTCTGTAACACCACATTTCAAAACTATTGATCTTTTTCTTGTCTATCTACTTCAGCACCCAACACTCAGAACCATATAATGCAATTGGGAAAACTAATGAGTTCAATAACCTCAGCTTTGTCCGTAAGGTAATGCTTCGGTCTTTCCAGATGTTATTGAGATCAACTGTGGCGTTTTTGGCAATGGTAATTCTTCTTTTTATCTCCGGTGAATAATCATATGTATTAGTTAAAACAGCTCCAAGATAAGTGAACTCTTAACATTCCACAACCATCCATTGATTGTAACATGTTCATCATTGTTCATTGCGGTTATCTTGAATCTTCATGATCTTAGTTTTCTTGCATTAAGAAACAAGCCAGCCTTTTCGCTTGCTTTTCTAACTTCATCTAGTAGCTGTTGTAGTTCAGTGATACTGCTGGCAATCAAAACTATATCATCGGCGTACCTTAGATTTGATATTTTGTATCCTCCAATATCTACAGTTCCTTCAAAATTCTCCAGAGCACTTCTCATAATTGTTTCAGAATATATGTTAAAGAGGTGCGGAGACAGAATGCAACCCTGTCGCACTCCTTGTTTGAACCATTCTGTTAACCCATAAGTGGTTCTTACAGCCGCTTGTTGTTGGTCATACATGGCTTTTATTAGTTGGATGATGTGTTTTGGAAACTTCATATCGTTCATGTTATTCCCGAGGATATCGTGATCAACAGTATCAAAAGCTTTCAAGTAATCGATAAAACACAGGTATAGGTCTTCTGATGTTCTCTTTTTCTCTATGATCAAATTTTAAATTTAGAATCTGGTTTCTGGGACCTTTCCAGGGCAAAAACCTGCTTGTCGTCGCAATTCTTCTCTAACTTTTAACTTCATCTTTCAGCAAAATTCAACAAAATTTTCTGCTGTGACTATAATGCAATTGTCCTGTTATGTGCATTGGAGTGCATCACTTTTTAGGTATGGAACAAAGACTGATTTTACCCAGTCTTCTGGCCATCTTCTTCGTCCAAATTTGTACAAAGTTGAGAAGAAGATCAACACTTCGAAGCAATATATATATTATATATAATATATATATATATATATAAATGATAATATATATATAATGAATAATATAATATAATATATATATATATATATATTAATAGAATATAAAAACATAATACACAAATTATATATGATAAGGTATATGCAATATAAAATATATATATATAATATATATATATTTTTTTTTGTAATAATTTTATATATATATAATATAGATAAATATAAAGTATACAAGGGACACACACACACACACACACACACACACACACACACACACACACACACACACACACACACACACACAAATATATATATAAATATAAATATATATATATATATATATATATATATAAAATATATATAATATATAGTATATATAACATATAGATATATATTATATATAATTTAATATCACACAATCCATACAAAACCCACAAACACACCACACCCACACACACACAACAAACACACACACACACACACACACACACAACACACACCACACACACACACACACACACACAACACAAATATATATATATATATATATATATTATATATATAGATATATATAGTAATATAGATATATATAATAAACAAAGATATTATTGAATATAAATTATACATAATATCATAGCAACAAAAACACAAAAAACAAGAACACACACACACACACACAATATAAAACATCACATATCACACACACACACACACACACACACAACACACACACACACACACACACACACACACACACACCAACACACACAACCACACACACACACACACACACAACACACACACAGCACACACATACAAACACACACACACACACACACACACACACACACACACACACACATGATATATATATATATATATATAATATATATAATATATATATATATATATATATATATTATATAAATAATATTATCACACCCACACACACTAATATATATATATATATATATATATATATATTATATGATTTATAATATATTATATATATATATTAATAAACATATACATAATACAATCATACATCATCATTACACATATATATAACACAACAATATATAATAATAGATAGTAGCATGACTATGTATATATTATGAGTATATAATATATATGAATATATATATATATATATATATATAATATATTATATATAATATATATATATATATAGATAATATATAATATATATATAATTATATATAATATAATATTAATATATATATATTATAGATATGTATTATATATATATATATAATAAATATATATATATATTATATAATATATATATATTATAGATATTATATATATATATATATTATTGTAATTACATATATACATATTATATATATATATATATATATATATAAAATATATATATGATTAATATATATATATATATATTAAGAGATATAGTATATATAGAATAGATGTATGATATATATAGATAATCCATATATATATTACATATATATATATGTATATGAATTATGAATATACAATAGTCTTACTAATACAAAGAAAATAGAATATATATATATAATATATATAATAGGAATAAGATATATATATATAGAATGAGATATATATATAGATATAATATTATATAAATATAAGTATAGTAATGATATATAATCTATAAGCTATCAGATATATATATTAATAGATATATAATATTATATTATAATATATATATATAATATATATAATAATTAATATTAATATATATATACAAACAAAAAAAAAAAAAAATTTTTTTTTATTATATATATATTATATTTATATTATATATATATAAATATAATATATATATAAAATAATATATATATAGAAAAAAATATATATATATAAATAATTTATATA
>NC_051395.1:36295825-36298325 GCF_015228065.2 Penaeus monodon | reverse complement strand
ATAAAATTAAAATCTGTTATCAATTTTTATATTTAGTATGTGTATGTATATGTATAAATATGTATGTAAAATGTATCTATGTATAACTTTTATTAAAAGTTTTACGGCTGGTATGCCACTAAGAGATATTAAATTACTAAATACCACGTAAGGGGAAAATGCCCTTGGGTCAAAGTGCTAAGATTGAGGGTTTTTTTTGTTCGTTCATGAGTCATCTTTCCCTTTTTCCCTTTTTAAAGTGTTTTTTAAAGGGATTATCACCCAAAGATATGTTATTCATTCATGATTTTTATTATGCTTTCTTTAATGTAATTTTCTTTTATTCTTGAAAAAGTAATTTTCATTATTGTTTTGTAGTTTTTTTTTAATTAAAAATTTAATCCAGAAAAAGCCATCTTCTGAATTACTTGATTTTTATTAACGTCAAAAGATTGGGAAAAAATTTGGGGGAAGGGCAATAGTTAAAAAATTATTTTTTTTTCCTTCTTTCACCAAAAACAAAAAAACAAAAAAAATAAAAAAAATTCCTCCCTAAAATATTCCCAAACGTGAAAATATTTTCCCCCTAATCCTGATAAAAAAAATGAAATACAAACCCGAAATATAAGTAGACGGCAGAGGGGGCTTTGTCCAGGCCTAGGGCAGTGGGGGAAAGAGTGGGGCGAGGCAATCCCCCAACTCAAAACGGGTAGACCTCAAGGGCGGACGGGGGGGGGGGGGCAAAAAGAGCAAGCAAATAGGCTTGTCAGATGTCGCGGACCAAATTTTTTACGGGAATTATAGTTCGTTAATTTTGTTGTTTATAGGAAAATCAAATTTTTTTTGCTATATTGGGAAAGGGGTTTTATATAATATATTATATTATATTATATTATATATATATATTTTATAATATATATATATATATATATTTTATAAGGGTGGTGTGTGTGTGTGTGTGTTTGGGTTATGTATGTGTAAACATATATACCGCTGTGTCTAGGTCCAGTGGCTTCTCCTTCGTCTGGAAATCGTCTTTACTCACTTCTATTTGGCACCCTGTCCCCTTCTTTGCCTCCCTTTTGTACAACAGTAATTTTTTTCGCGGCAAATTTTAAAAACGGGGGAGTCTGAATTTGTGGAAAAAAATTGGCCCCCTCAGGGCCACTGATGGAGAGCAGTTGGCCCCCCCCCGAGAAAAGGTAAACTTCCAATAAAATTTGTGTCATCTGTTTCGAAAGGTTGGGCCTTTTTTTTTTTGGGGTTATTTATATGGGGGTGGGAAGTGCTTTTGGGAAATTTCCCAATAACCTATAATGGGGGTCTCATATTTGCAAAGCAAATTGGAGAGAAAACCGTTAGCAAAAATGTTTTTTGGAAAAAAAATTGTTGGGGGAAAATTTTTTTGTCTATATCGCCAAAGAAAAACAAACCGTCGCATTTTGCTTCGGAAACCCCCCCCCCCCCCCCGGAAAAAAGGACTAGTAATCCTGGGCCCAAAGTCAATTTTGAAAAGGGGAAACCAAGGGGGAAGGGTTTGGGAAAACGATAAGCCCAAAATTTGGGTGTGAATTTCAAATTGGGCTCTCCTGCCCGAGGAAAGTGCGCCCGGGGGGACTTTAAAGACGCGGGGGAGCAGGGGGAAGGGCAGGGACCTTCTATTAACGTTAAACAAAAAAGTTTATCGTAAAAAATGGTGCCAGTATGTACGGAATTTAAAATTAAATTTCAGGGGGCGTTAAATTAAAAGCAACCCCGCACACACACGCGCAAACACACACACAAACACCCCACACACACCCAAAACCCACACCACACCCACACACGCAACCCCACCCCAAAACCCCACACAACAAACCCCATATATTTTATATATATAATATATATTATATATATAATATATAAAAATTATTTGTATATATATATATATAATTTTTTATAATATATTTTTCTAAAAATATAATATATATTTTATATATATTTTTTTTACACATATATATACATTTTATATGTAATATGGATAATGGGGGTGTGTATATATATTATATATATAATATATATATAATATATATATATATATTTTATATATATACATAAAAATACATATAAGTATATATTTTATATCTGGTTGGGGGTGTGGGTAATTATTTATATAATATTTTAAAATAATTATATATTTTAATTTTTATATAATATAATAATTTTATGTATGTATATAAATTTTATATATATATTTTAAAATATTATATATAATTTTATATAAATATAATAATATATTATGTGTGTGTTTTGTTTTAAATATATATATTTTTATATATATATTTTATATATAATATATATATTATATAATATAAATATATATAAAATATATACATATAGTGTTTTTTTTTTGTTTTTTGGGGTTGGGGTGTGTTTTGTGGGTGGTTGTGTGTATTTTATATATAAAATATATATATATAAATATTATATATAAAATTTTAAACTAAATTATAAAATTTATATATATTTTATTATATTAATA
>NC_051395.1:36291348-36293225 GCF_015228065.2 Penaeus monodon | reverse complement strand
TAAAACCCATCTAAATTTAAAAACCCAAATCAAACCAAACCAAAAAAAGCTATTTTTTACTGAGGGTATTTACTGATGCAAAGCACTCGACCTGATTTAAAGGGATAATCACATTTGTTCTGGAACAGATTCATTCAGTGATGTCGGATATAAATATCTATGGTTATTTATCATTCTATCCATTCTATTTTCGATCAGAAACTATAAGTAAAATGAAAGGCAATATATTGCTTTATGATTTCGGTGATGGACATAGGGCATTGTATCGACGTGCACGTTCGGTGTGCCATTCACCCGAATACAGTGAGATTTATTTTCGAAATCGAGGAAGAATATTGCTGTTGATATTGTTACATATATCATGAATTTGATTAGAGATGCGTCGTTAGTAAATTAACAGGTCATTGGGAGGCGATGGCATCCTGATCTTTAATTTTACCAGATAAATCTCGTCGTGAATGGATGAATGCCACTGTTTTAGGTAGTTAGTTAGCTTTCATTTTCGTTCGTGTTCTTTCACATGTACGGTTAAGTATCAATGAAAACCATTGTGTTGAAAAAGAGAGAGAGAGGGGGGGGGGCAGAGAATAGGAAGTATAGAGAAAGAGAGAGAGTAAAAAAGGAGAATAGAGCAGAGAGAGAAGAGAAGAGAACAGAGAGAGGGGGATAGAGGAAAGAGAGAGAAAGAATGAGGGAGGAAGACGGAGAGAGAGAGAGAGAGAGAGAGAGAGAGAGAGAGAGAGAGAGAGAGAGAGAGAGAGAGAGAGAGAGAGAGAGAAGGGGGGGGGTGATAGGAAGGTAATCAGAGACTGAAGGGGAGAGGAAGTAAGTTATAGATATATAGGACAATAAATTTCTTTCATTTTATTTCGCTGACGCATGTGCACGGCTAGGCAATTCATAAATTCTTAAATCAGCAGGAAATTTAAATACCATAGAAACAAAAAATGATATCAGTGGAATAGTCTCCCTTTAAAATATTTTCTCCGGATAGCAACATGCCATGGCATACAATAACAAAGCAATATCTGTTATGGGAGCAATAAACTTTTGAGAGCAATGTGGTTTGTCTAGTTGTTGTCCCATGAATCAGGTAATAATAATGATGGCGATGAGCATGGTGATAAGAACAGTAACGGTGATGATAATAATAATGGTCATAATGGACATAATGAAAATAATAATGACGATAATGACAATGATTGATAATTTTAATGATAATGAACAATGACAATGATATTGATAATAACAAGATTGTGAAGAGGATGATTTTAATAATCTTGGTTCTATTATCAGTCCCATTATTCTAAAAGAAAACCAGAAATGAAAATATGAAAATCGTACGCAGCTCCAGATATCTCAGAGGACAAAAATAAAACCAGATGCGTTTAAATTCATGTGACGTTAATGACCTCTTGAAAATTAGGTCAGTCTCTTTTCTTTCCGTTAAACAAAAGGAAATTCATAATATCTGACTTGGAGTTTTGACATTCGAATTTGTTTACCTTGTTCGGCTGCAATATCAGTAATGTATTAGGGTGATTGACTCATATTTATTCATATCTACATTTTATCCGTAGTCACAAAGGGCCACTTTTATTCTGCTTTTACTTATAATGCTTGCCAAAGAATAAGGTATGCGTGTGTGTGTGTGTGTGTGTGTGTGTGTGTGTGTGTGTGTGTGTGTGTGTGTTGGTTTTGTGTGTTTTGTGTGTGTGTTTGTGTGTGTGTGTGGGGTGTGGTGTTGTGTGTTTTGTGTGTGTGTGTGTGTGTGTGTGTGTGTGTGTGTGTGGTGCGTGTGTGCGTGTGTTTAATTTTTCCAAGTTTTATTTTCAACATTTATAGATTGGAAAATCCGGGGTGACTGGTAATGTTTC
>NC_051395.1:36223848-36226348 GCF_015228065.2 Penaeus monodon | reverse complement strand
AAATAAGCGATAGACCAACCATCATATATACATCAAGCAAGATTTCGCAAAAATAGTATTATGAGAAATATTTTCATCTTATACGGAAAACGTTAGATGATTACCGCATGTTGCCATTACTATGTCATAATAATATTATGTTCAGTTAAAGAAATATCTAATTTTAAAAGTAATATACATAACAGAGCTTGCTAAATTAGCAGTTTTGTTCACAATTTCTTAAGGTGTTAACGACACACTTTCGTTTACAGAAAGATCATATAGCTCCTTCATTGGTTTCTTTACCCACCCAGCTTGTTTCGAAATCAATGCCATTTCTACCACTATTAGTATGACCATTACCATTATTTATTTTTTTTAATATGTTATTATTGTTATTATTATTTTATTATTATTATTATTATTATTATTATTATTATTATTATTATTATTATTATTAAAATTATAATTATTATTATTATTATTATTATTATTTTTATTATCATTAATTTTATTATTATTATTATTATTATTATTATTATTGTTATTTTTTATGGAAAAGTTTCCTTAGATCTGCTAATTAAAATCAAACACCGAGTCACTACCAGCGACCTAGGGTGATTGAAGTTTGAGGCAATGGAACATCAACAAAAACATGCAAAATTTGCAGAACACCCACAAATCAAAACATCCAGTCAAATCTATTCACGAACACAAAAACACTTCAGATCAATAAGGCTCTTCTGAGAACATGCGCTGTGCTGTTTAAGACTATTTTTTGGACTTCTAATTTTGGATTTCCCGGTATTTGTTCAAGAAACTTATCAGTACCGTTCTTTATAAGGCCAAGAGCTCCAATTATAACAGGCAAAGTTTTGGTTTTTAAGTGCCACATCTTTTCCACCTCTATTTCCAGGTCTTTATACTTTGACATCTTCTCGAACACTTTCGTTGGGACGTTTCTGTCTGAAGGAATGCTCATATCTATAAACAGGCAAGTATTTTGTCCTTGATGACGATATCTGGACGATTTGCTTGTATAGTACGATCTGTGTGAATTGGAAAGTTCCACAAGATTGTAGCATCTTTGCCTTCAGTAACTGGTCTGAAGGTGTTTTTTACCATTTATCTTTCATTCAGATAGAAAAGTGTTTGCAAAATCTTCCAGTGCAGGGTACTTGCCCCCTCTGTCGTGTCGATTTTTGTACTCATTCGGTGTTAATATTGAGCAACCAGATACAAGGTGATCAATCATCTCAACCTTGTCTTCACAAAACCTACATTTTGGGTCAGTGCCATTGTGCAAGATGTTAGCTTGATAGTTTCTGGTAAACAAACTTTGATCTTGGGCTGCAAGAATAAAACCCTCTGTTTCCCCCTAAAGTCCACAGCTTCTAAGCCACTGATGGGTCACAGTTTCATCTACATCAGTGTGTTTGCTTCGAGTTGCAAACTGTCCGTGGAGAGGCTTTTCATGCCACCTAGATTCAAGTTTTTCTTGTCCGACCTTCTTCGTTTTTTGTTTTTTATGTTTAGTAGCCAATGTTGGCAACATATGTTCGATGTTTTTGCTCCCAATACCTAATTCCTGAGAAAATTTATTTGATTCCTTTACTATTGAGTGTGACCTTTTGGAGTTTTCATGTACTCTAACTAATTGAAGCATCCAACGTTGGGTTTGATCTAAGTATTGCAATAGACCCAAACGTTCTGTTTGTACAATAATTCCCAACTGCATTATCCCCCTACCTCCTTTACTTCTAGGGACGTACAGAGACGGTCTACGTCTGATTTAGGGTGATACATTCTGTTGCATGTCAATTGCTTCCTAATTTTGGTGTCAATTTGTTTAAGTTCACTTAAGTTCCAGTCTATCACGTTAAAACTATATGTAACCACAGGTATTGCAAGAGTGTTGATTGCTGTTAGTTTGTTCTTCAAGTTTAATTCTGTTTTCAGGATTGACCTTACTCTTCGGATGCATTCTGTATGTATTTTTTTCTTCATCTACGATTGTTGTATCCCATTTCCTTTGTTTACTCCTAGATATTTATAGGTTTCTTCTTGATGTAATTCCTTTATTATTATTATTATTATTATTATTATTATTATTATCATTATTATTATTATTATTATTATTATTATTATTATCATTATCATCATCATCATCATAATTATTGTTGCTGTTATTATTATTATAAATATTATTATTATCATCATCATTATTAATTATTATTATTATTATAATTATTATTCTTATTTATTATATATTATTAATTATATTATTGTTATTATTATTATTATTATCTATTATTATAAATTATTATTATTATTATTATTATTATTATATCATTGCTATTATTATTATTATTATTATTATTATTTATCTTTATCTGCTAAAAATTATAAATTAAAGTTATACATACTTATATTATATTTATCATTGCCATAGTATATTATTATATTATTCAGAGTTTCCATGCATCAATTATCATTGCCTAATTATACTCTTTATTATTAT
>NC_051395.1:36178848-36181348 GCF_015228065.2 Penaeus monodon | reverse complement strand
CTGGCGATGATAATAATACTTAAGTCTATATAAAGCATGGTGTCTGTAGTGCATTACAGCGTTACCATTATTTGCAACAGAAGAGACTACCATCATTTAGTTACATGTTACATACTCATCAATACTTTAAACCTTCTTCTTCTTCTTTTAACGGTAGGTTCATGTCTGAGCCGCCGTGGTCACAGCATGATACTTAATTGTAGTTTTTCATGTTGTGATGCTCTTGGAGTGAGTACATGGTAGGGTCCCCAGTTCCTTTCCACGGAACTTTAAACCTAGAGAAGCATCAATACCAGCATAAGTGCGGACAAGATATCAAACTGTGAGAGGACGTCATGAAAGCGATTTGGATTGTTATAAGTCATTGGGATGGCACTTATCAAAACTCATAATCCTAGAGTGAATTCCGTGTAGAGTGGGCAGGTTGGTGGGTTTGGGCTTAGAGTTGGTAATCGATATGTATCTTAAAACTATGTGTGAATAAGTGAACGATTAGCTCGGTGAATATAAGAAAATACAGGTGTTGTGAAAGACAGAACGATATACACAGATTCATAGTGAAAATAGTAACGAAGCACTTACTAGTGGGTTACAGTATGCAGGTGAAAATATAATGTTACAACAAAAATTACAGCAGTAAATATTAATAGCATAACGGGAGAAAACGAACATATCCATACATAGTTATTTATTCCAGGAGAAAATAAAATATAATGAACTGCACTGTGACAACGACAATAATAAAATTAGATAAAAATACCGTTAGCAGAAAAATATCATAGCAATTAAGAAATGGTTAAGACAGAGTAATGAGATGAGAGGTTTGGTTGTGTGTCACTTAGGCCTCAGTGTGACTTCGCTTGTATTAAAAAAAAAATTGATGACAACAGGAAGTTTTTTAATATATAGTTCATAGTGCGTGTTCACTGAGTGGCGTGTAATAGTTAATATGGCACTAATAGGCACACTTAATTTTAATAGTAACGAGGAAGTATTGGTGGTGGTAGGTAGAACTGCGACTTCATAGCTGTGCTGATGAGGGATCTGGAAGACTTGGCGAGGTAGGTGAGCCGGATTGGCGAGTGTGGCAGCATGGAGTGCGAGGATATATCTTCAGTGACTTCGTCAGGATGTTAGCAAAGGTGTGAGTGGTCAGCATGAAGCAGTAGGACAGACATGGTGTGGGTCAGAAGAGGAGTTGGTAGTGATGATTGGACGTTAAGGGAGGCGAGGACGCACTTCGACAGGAGTAGCTTGGATAGCATGGATCGGCGAGGAGCGTGGTAGTAGACGAATTAGCGTCGGCATTGTGTGGTTCTTGGGCAACGCTGGCATCAGATTATGAATGACATGAGAGGTTGGGAGCACTGCTGTCACCAGAATATGAGTGAGACATGAGATGGACTTTGGGCGGGTCAATGAAAGGGGCCTAAGCTTGCTGGTTTATTGTTGAAGGAAGATGTATGACCCCCCAAGAGACCCCCGTGTCCCCGGGGTCAAAGACGAGGTTGGTGAAGCTGGACCCTATGTGGCTTGGCCTGTTTGCCATCTCTCTCCTTCTGTCTTACAAATGTGTCCTTTTATGTGGCAGCTCCCTCCGAGGGCGGATGTTTACTTCCATGCGAAAAGAGAAAGCTGGGCGGGCACCTGCATCCGCCCAAGTAGGAAGGGCAGCTGCCGGTCTTCCTATGTATTGCTTACAATATATATATATATATATATATATATATATATATATATATATATATATATATATATATATATATATATATATATATATATATTTATGTATGTATATATATATATTTATGCATAAATATATATAATATATATATATATATATATATATATATATAATATATATAAGTATGTATGTGTGAAGTGATACCAATACCTATATATCTATAGTTAGCTCAGGTTGATGTAGCCTAGTTAGTGTTAAATGCTCTGCTTGCCTTCTCGCTTGCAGTTGCTGGGACTCGGTCTGGGAGCGGGGTTTACTTGCCTGCATCCCGGCAGCCGCCAGCCTGGCATGAAGCCCACATAGATGGATTTTGGAGCCTGCAGCCATCCAACCCTCACTATATGGGGTAGCGTACTGGGTGACTTTAATGTGATATCTGGCTACATAATAGCTGGCAATGAGATGTCTGTCAGTCCTCATGACTCAGGAGCAGATGCTGGCAGTGAGAATAGCCTGCTTTTCTGGAATTTTGCTAGGTCCCAGAAATTGAGGATTTCTGGCTCCTGGTATCAGCATTCTGATGCACATTGTTGGACTTGGTGCAGTGGTACAGGTAATATGGCCAAGGAGACCGACCACATCCTCATTAGCATTCCCTGGAGGATCCACCAGAATTGCGAAATGAACATAGATTAGTTGTGGCTACTCTCCGGGTCCATTTCAAAACCGCCCGTTGCTCCAATGAACACCTTAGGGTGTTTCATGTGGACAGATTGATGGAGGGGGAGTGTGCCAGAGGGTTGGCTGAAGCTATCT
>NC_051395.1:36146348-36148848 GCF_015228065.2 Penaeus monodon | reverse complement strand
TTGTTGTATGTATTTTTTTTGTATATATATATTTTTATTCTATTATATGTTAGTATACATTGTATTATAGTTAGTTTATATTATATATTTATTTGGGTATTTATATTTTATCTTTTATTATTTATTAATTATTATTATTTATATATATATATATATAATTTATATATATATATATATATAATAATTTTAAAAATTATTATTATATATATATATATTATATATTACACATCTGTGTGGTGTGTGTGTGTGTGTGTGTGTGGTGTGTGTGTGTGTGTGTGTGTGTGTGTGTGTGTGTGTATGCACGTAACATGTTTTTGCATATGAGTATATTTTGTGCAAATTTCGTGAAAGTATTATAATAGGTCGGTTTGTCAGAATGAGCTGTTGACAGCATATGGGCAGCTGTGATGGAAAGTAAAAATAATAGTAATAATAATAATAATGATAATTAATAATAATAATATTATTAATGAAATAATTAATAAGTAATAAATATAAAAAAAATAAATAATAATAATAATAATAATAATAATGATAATAATAATAATAATAATCGATAGATCAATGGATAATTGGAGCAACGTACCCATACAACACTCGAAAGTAGTATGATAATCATCAAATTATGCTTGTTGTCAAGGTATAATCATTACTTTTATCGATGTAACTCAAATTATAGCTAACTTGCCTCTCGAATGACTAGAAGAAATAACCAACTGGGAATTAACTGCACTGAAACTACTGGAAGCTTCGGTTGGGGGGGGGGGGGGGTATAGGATTATGGCAAAAGGCGAATTCAAAGTGACTGATACTGGAAACTTTGAATGTGGTTATTTATGTGTCAAAAAGAGAAAACAACATAAAAATCTTAATTAACGAAACACCAGGATACGGAAAGAAATGGAAATCAAATTAAATGGAATTTCAAACTACGGCATCGGTTGGAGTAAGAAAACAAACATGAGAACAAATGAGAAAGAAAAATGACAAGAGGGGAGCGTTTAAAACTAAATGAAATTATGAAGAGAAGATAAGTTATTCTAGTAGGAAGAAAAAATAGAATAAAAACAAGAATGAGTACTTTTGGGGGGAAAACGGGGGCAAAAGGTATAAAACACTTCCCCAGCTTGCCCGAGTACGTGATAATTGAGCAACTGAGAGAGATCAGGAAGGGGGCAAAAGCAAGTTGGCCCCCTGAATGGGGGAATATAAGCGTACTGGTCACGGAGCGAGAAAACATAAATCGTAATGTAAGAATATAGGGAAATTTTTGGGATAAATTGGGGCGTGGAACAAACGGGCTTTTAGCAAAAAGAAATAACAGTGCAATTTTGAAGTAGCAAAATTGTCTTTAATTGCTGTTCCTTAATAACCAATGAGAAATTTGCTTGGTGAAGACTTGATTAAAAAGTAAGGTTGCAAAACAGCAAGTCGGTAAGGTTGGAATATAAGGGACATCTCTGGAATGATTTGGTGAAGAAACTTTAAACAGTATAAATATAAAAAATACATATATATATCAATAACTTTTTGATTTTACTTTAAAAGGGATAATAATAATATATTTTTATAAATTGTTCTCGAAAAGAGGTTTGATACAGGTCATGCTACATCCTTAAATTGCTAAAAATAATATATGTCGTAATGCTACCGGGTCCATGGTTCCATCATTTAAGGCAATGAGAGGAATTCTAGGAAAAAGACTTTTTTCGAATTGAGCCTGTAGACGATTTTTCAAACGAGAAGTCAAGTGAACCTGTCCCCGGTTGGGAATTATATAACCCTCTGCATGGTGAGAAGAGGGGTTTGTTACCTACCCATACATAAATTTTATAAAATTTAAATAGATATTAATATATTAAAGTAGCTATATAATATAATAAAATTTTTAATATATTATATATTATTGGTGTTTGTGTGGTGTGGTTCGTGTAGAGATGATAATGACTGCATTTATCATTCTTAACGTGCTTTTCAAAAACCTAGTTAATGTGTATCAAATGAATGAAAGAGAATTCTCCGAAAGTTAAAAGGTACATAATGATAGATATTTTAAATTTAAAAAGGTGGCAAAGATTCAAAATATTATACCAAATAAGGCGCATCGTAAGTATCCCGAATCTTAGCTTTAAGGATGAACAGAGATCATGAATTTTATTTTTTTGGTGTTCACCAATATTGCTCCAAATCTTTTTTGAGTACACAGTAAGGAAAGCTACACTTAACTAATTTATGATAACGGAAATATGTCCTTTTTATAGGTCGAATTATTCTAATGGTATAGCATACTCTCGTGCATTGTTATGGAATCTCCCGAAACTTGTGTACACCTGGAAACCAATGCAATTTCTATATTATACATAACTTTACTTAAGTAATTTTGACTATGCAATTAGTACGCTCATATCGTTCTGAAATAAGTGAAGCAGTTATGTATGTGTTACTCTAATTCTAATATATGTTTCGAAACTATGCAATTTCTTGCCGCGATCTTTGTGAC
>NC_051395.1:36106348-36113848 GCF_015228065.2 Penaeus monodon | reverse complement strand
GACATCCCTTACAACTCCTGCGTTTGACATTTTAAGGCGATATGTAAATATTGTTTTGTCGCCGTCAGATCGGGCTCGAGCCACCGGTCGAACTGCAGGCATTTTCGTAATTGGCGGCGGGGATTTGAACTCAGAACCATGAGTATCGGAGTACAGTGTCCTATCCACTGGGCCTTCGCAGCGGTCACACACACACACACACACACACACACACACACACACACACACACACACACACGCACACGCACACGCACACGCACACGCACACGCACACGCACACGTGCACGCACGCACGCACACACACACACACACACACACACACACACACACACACATATATATATATATATATATATATATATATATATATATATATATATATATATATATATATATATATAATAAGAGAGAGAGTGAGAGAGAGTGCTTTACAAATTACAAGCACGCAGTTTTTATGTAGTGCTGAATAATATTTACTTTCGGCCTACATTCGAAAATGATGCGGTGCATAATAAATCCAATGATCTACATTGAGTCTTATATCATATATATCGCAACTTACTGGCTAATGCAATTCCCTTGGGGATTTACAACACACATCTGTAAATACTGTGGAACTTTTGTTACGCGGGAACGAAGATTTTTACCGGTTCATGTGCATCTCATATATAATATCTAAAGTAAATGTGATGTCAATTGGAAAAGATCCATAACCTTTTTTAAATATGCTTACGACTATGCCTATGTAACAACTTTCCCCGTTTTCTAAGTCCTTGGGTTTCCTGATCTTTCGTTATAAGCGATTTTATTTCATATTTCAATTTTCCTTTGTTCTTAGTTTCAGCTTGCAAACATTTTATATTAATCATTTTTAATGTCATTTTTAATTAACTCAGGAGAATGTGATTTACTTGCCAGTGTATTCTCTTTTTCATCAACTTTAACTGAAACGGGACTTTGTAAGGTACATAAACCGAGAATGCTTTTAACTTAAGTTAGCTTGGCTGAAATAGCAGAAGGAACCTGCTTGGGTCCTAATGTTAGAAGTGTAACCGCTTGGTCGCTAGTATACTCAACCCGGCGGTAACAAGCGATGATAACGCGAGTGGATGGCCGCTTGCCATTCGCCACGCTATGATCACGCAATCAGACGATTGCTCGTCATTCGCCAAGCAAGCCCCCCTAGATCATGCGAGGGGTGGCCACTTGTGACTGGTTATTGCTTTTTCTGTGATTTCTCACCTTTTGTATATATAAGGCTAACCTTTGTAAAGTGAACACTTGCAGAATTGTAACCACTTTTTTACTTATCCTTCTCAGCTCTGAGGAAAATCTGCAGGTAGCTACGGCTACGTTGGTGACCCCGACCTTCGAGCAATGGCATCCGCCCTCCTGCAACCACTCCACCCTTCAATATGCCATCCGACGATACGTCAACCAACAACCCTTCAGCCGCGGCAGCGCAAGTCAAGCTCCCCATCTCAGCAGTCAACGCTCCCACCTGGTTCCTGTGAGCTGAAGTGCAGTTCCGCCTGAAGAGGGTAACTAATCCCACTACCCAAGCCGACCACGTCCTCGCAGCCCTTCCAGATGATTTTTTTCCCCGCATCTCAGAGTGGTTGATATCCAAGGGCGACACTACCATTAATTACGATGACCTCAAAACTTTCTTCCTGCAGCGCTTCACTCCATCAGCAGCAGCGCGAGTGACACAGCTCCTCCAGCTCACCAAGCAGTCCCTCCCTTCCAACGCCTTGTTTGAGATGAAGGCTCTGGCAAGACTCCCTCCAGCAGCCGATGGAACAGCAAGACAGCTGAACTTGCTTTGAGCCCTTTGGCTTCTCCGCCTACCAGAAAATATTCGTGCAATCATCCCCAACGCAGAGATGGATGAAGCCGACCTCAGACTCCAACCAAGCACGGGATCTATCACCATATCAAGACATCAGGCCCTCCAGTGTTCTCCAAGTTTCGTCGGTTATCATACGACAAACACGCCGCGGCAAAGTAGACCTTCGCAGAGCTGGAGCGCTTAGGCATATGTCAAAAGGCGCCAAGTCCTTGGGCATCCCCTCTGCACATAGTGGTAAAAAAGGACGGCTCCCTTCGTCCCTGTGGTGACTACAGATGCCTCAATATGCTTACAGAACCAGACCATTACCCGCTGCCTAACATCGCCGATGTCACTTCCTTCCTCCACAGCGCCAAGATCTTTTCCAAGCTGGACCTACTGAAGGGGTACTACCAAGTACCAATGCACCCAGAAGACCCCCAAAATCGCCGTCACTTTCAACTATAGCTGTTTTGGTCCCAGAAACGCCGGAGCCACCTTTTAGCGGATGATGGATGGCATCTTGGGTGATTTATCTTTCTGCGTCTGCTACATCGACGACATCCTCATCTCCTCCAAACAGGAACATCTGCAACACATCTCTGCAGTTTGAGACCGCCTGCAGCAGAGTGGCCTGGTAGTGCGATACAACAAGCGTGTTTCCGGCGTCAGAGAGACAAGACCCTCCAAGAGTTAGTGGGAATGGTGAACTACTATCACCGCTTCCTGCCCAGCATCGCATCCATCATGGAACCCTTGTACACTGCACTTGCAGGAAAACCTAATGACCTGATGTGGGGCCCTCCTCAAGCAGATGCATTTCATGAGGCCAAGGAAGCTTTCGCCGCGTCAGTCCTCGTTTTTCCCACCCCGGGAAAGCTTTCTCCTCACCACAGATGCCAGCAACATCGCTATCGGAGCTGTTCTCGAGCAGGTAGTCGGAGGACTGCCCCGTCCTTTGGGTTTCTTCAGCCGCAAGCTACTGAAGGCCGAAAAGAACTACTCAATCTTTGATAGAGAGCTCCTCGCCGTTCATCAAGCTGTCCGTCATTTCCGCCAATTTTCTTGAGGGCAATACCTTCACGTTTCAGACAGATCACATGCCCCTAGTCCACGACTTCACGAGACAAGCTGGCACATGGTCCCTCTGCCAGCGCTGTCATCTCTCTGCCATCGCCGAGTTCAACTGCTCCATTCGACATCTACCGGGCAGGAAAAATCCTATAGCCAACGCCCAGTTTCCAGCGACGCAGTTCATTTAGGGCTTGACTACAACCAACTCGCTAAAGAGCAGCAACAGGACCCCGAGACGTCAGTCTGCCGAACATCCATTACTTCCCTCAAGTGGAAGGACATAACGAGGCACCTCTTTCACTTTGCAGCTTTGGACACCTCCGTCCATTACACCATGGCCTACAACCCGGAAGCTAATGGCATGGTGAAGCATTTCCACAGAACCCTGAAAGCTGCCCTGATGTCTCGATGTAGCAACTCAATGTGGTTTTCGCAACTTCCTTGGGTCCTTCTCAGCCTTCGAACGACTCCAAAGGAAGGTCTCGACGTCTCCCCAGCAGAGATGGTTTTCGGCGACCCCCTCGTGGTTCCCGGTGAATTCTTCCGAGAAGCTCGCCCCCTGCAAACAGACCTACAGGCCACCTGAACACCATTACGTTCCCAAAGATCTACGTACAACGAAGTATGTTTTCCTCCACACCGACGCCCACATGCCTTCATTGTCTAAGGCAAACTTAGTAACGGGTGTGTGGAAAGGAAACATCTTCCCAGCATCAGAAGTCACACTCATTGTAATTATTGCACTCAGCATAAAGCTTTTGGCCAATCCAAACTCCTCGCTTTAGCGTAATCTTTGAGGTCTTTCTTTTACGATTGCCGTAAAGTGCAAAGTTGTTTATATGTTCACGAGCTGCAATAAACTTTCCTCTTCCACAGCGAAACTGTGCAGATATGTTTTTCTTTTTGTTGTGACAAATTTAGTACCATGTTTGTGGAGTTACTGTTACAGTCAGAGTTAAAACATTTTATGACACACTATTATGTAAATTTAATTAATAAATAGTTCTTTATGTGTCATGTTTCTGACATGATGATTTTTAAAAAATCATTTCTTTTAAAAATATATATGATATTTAACCGTTCTCCTTTTTTAAAGACCTTTACTGTATTAGCATATCAAATTGAATTATTTATGGAAATTCTTTTTAAGAGGTTCACATTTTTTCGAGAATTGGCCGTAAAAACATAAACCTCGTTTCCCATCACACATGTCACAATATGTATAAACCTATTAGTTGTGTATTTTAATCACACTGTGGCAATAAATGCCGTTTTGTTCAAATTTCCTCAAATGCTAGCATCTATACGGGTTATCTGTCATCCTAAACAAACTCAGATCAGGGAAAAAGGGGAAATATTCCTGGAAACGCTGTTCTGTAGTCGAAACACCGAAGCCTCCTTGAATGTTTTAGTGTCCCAGGAGCTACTGAAAGAATAATACGAGTCGTTTCCTCCCTCTCTTTTGGAATGGCCTTTTGCATTACAACAGGACTATTTTGCATTTCTATTGATTTGCTGTCTAATTTTTCCGTTGAATCGAGTAATGGATGCACAAGTATGTTAATGTTCGAGGGTATGCGTTTACGTATTTGTTTATTTATATGTACGTGGTTTACTCCTCTGCAGACGTTGGTGCGTGCTTACATGTACTGCATAATAAAAGTTTAACATATATATATATATATATATATATATATATATATATATATATATATATATATATATATATATATATATATATATATATATATAAGCATGTAAACCTTTTATTGATGTAGCTATGTACCTATAACATACCCTAAGTTCAGCATATATTTACCTACCTATATGTTTAGAAGTTAACTTTTATTACATATAGTACTACTCCTGTAATCACTGAAGACCACAGATATACATTTGAGATTCGATGAAAAGAATATTGGGAAATCGTTTTAAAATATTTTTATCATATTTTCTTCTTTCTCTGTCTCACTCTCTCTCCCCCCCCCCCCTCTCTCTCTCTCTCTCTCTCTCTCTCTCTCTCTCTCTCTCTCTATATATATATATATATATATATATATATATATATATATATATATATATATATGTATGTGTATATATAATATGTATATCTATACAATAAATGTATATACATATATATACTGTAACCAGATAAATACTTTTTTAACCAGTTCGCTTCGTAATATTAAATTTGATACAAAGTTCTATCAACGATCTTATATTATTTTTATTTAACGGTGCAGAATTTCCTGATAGAATTTATGTAGGTGGATTTCCGCATAGTTGTGTAAAGGTAACACTAACTCAGCTGAATTAGTTAAAAAGAGTAATAGGAAATTGATTAAATGGATACAGGTGCAACACTTTACAACATTATGGAAATAGCCCAATAGCGGCTCATCCGAGCTTTACAGTGTTTTTACTTTTTTTCACGGTCAATTGACTATTTACTAATTCCCGCTTTTCATATGAATAAGCGTGATTTAAGAAATCAGTGAAAAATAAGTATTCAGATATCTTACACTGATATGTGCAGAATAATTGGTCTTTTAGTATTAGTTTGCCAAATGCCACTGGAACATCGGCAAGACACAAAAATATGATTTTGTTTTGTTTACTTTTATATGAAAAAAAAAACTGGCCCAAGTGTACTCACCTCGCTTCCCTTCGCTCATCCTTCTTTTATTCTTCAAAGAGAAGTTTTGTGAAAGTTCGACTTATTAAGCTAATTGCTATTAGACAGGTATTTTCTGTCTTATTTTCTTCCTCAGAAACAAAGGTAGTTATTTTCCTCAAGTTTTGGGCGATGCCTTTGCTCGGGATGAGATATAATTAATCCCGTTAGTAGTTATTAGTAGTCTTTTTCCTTCTTTTTTCATTAAGCTTTCTTATGTGTGTGTGCATATGAATAAGAGAAATAGAAATGGAAACCATAGCATTAGATTTTTTTTACCCTCAGCAATGTGTTTTGATGGCTATCTACAATAATAAATGCTATATTTGAGCAGAATGTTTATATAGGAAATCGTTTTACATTTCTCGTATTGCCACAGAAAGGAAACTGCTAATTGTATCGAAATTTTTTATCCCGACTACATCATCGTTACCGACATAAGAGCGGATTTGGTAAGGGATTCGGAAAATTCGTGAATAATGCCATCATTCAGGGGAGTACATGACAGGGTCTGGTCCACCAAAAAGGAATGTGACTGACAATTGGATATTAAAACGAAGTGGAATAGAACGCAAGTGGAAGCTTAAGATTTGGAGTTTTATAGATCGTACCGCGGATTGAAAAATGGAATATGAAATGTGAACGAAAAAAGTGATGTCAGTGGAGAGCAGTGCGGTCAGACCGAGAAGACTGAAAGGTACAGGAATTTAAAAAATGGATAACGGACAAGGGATTAAGGATTTCCACTGCATGGCAGGAAAAGAGATATGAAATCCCTCCCATCTGCTTATGTAAAAATCCCTCCCATCTGCTTATGTAAAAAAAAAAAAAAAACGGAAAGATAGTTTACACAGATAGGAATACTGTATGGGAGTCAATAAGAGCACCATGTGTGCGTGTTTGCGTGTGTGCGTGCAGCGCCAGGAACTTTCCCTTACAGAGGGGACAGCGGAAAAGGGTCATCATGCGAGAGAGGGAATTGGGGTATAGCTCTGAATAATAAAGAGAAAGGAAGCGAAAGAAAAAAAATCCTAGAATCGTAAGGTACTAACACGTCCTTTTGAATTATATGTAGATTGGAAGATGAGCGAGGAACAAGGTCCTGAAATGGAAGGGAAAGACTAAGAGTAAGAAGAAAAGGTAAAGACTAACGTTCGATTATAACCCTTTTCTTAAGAATCAGTTATTTGTTATCTGCGTTCTGATCAGTTACTGACGCCAGCAACTTTCACGAAGGAGGAACAACCAACTTCCAAATGCCTTCTGCCTGAAACTGAAGTGACTGTCTGACCGGATGGATTATCATTTCGTTTGTCATTGCTGTTGACGTCCTTGCCATGATTGACATAATCACAATTGTAAGCGTTTTAATCCTCTTCCTCATTGTCATTATTATTTTTTTTATCATTTTTATTAATTATTATTATTAATATTATTATTATTATTATTATTATTATTATCATTATTACTATTATAATTGTTATCGATGGTTTTTATTATTATTGTTGTTATATTTAGTATTATCACTGTTATTACTCATAATTATTATCATTAATGTCATTATTATTATCATCATTATTATTATTAATGTTATTATTGTAATCATCCTTTCCATTTTTCATTACTGTTATTATTGCTGTTGTTATTATTATCATCGTTATCATTATTATGAACACACTCACACACCCACACACACACACACACACACACACACATATACGTATATGTATATATGTATATATGTATATATATATATATATATATATATATATATATATATATATATATGTATATGTATAATATATATATATTATATATATACTATATATATATATTATATATATATATATGTATTTACATGTATATACGAATGTGTGTATATGTCTATATATATAATATATATATATATATATATATATAT
>NC_051395.1:36083848-36096348 GCF_015228065.2 Penaeus monodon | reverse complement strand
TTATACTAACATGTCTCCACTACCTGAGAGCCACCTAGCACATTCAGGGACAATGGCTCATCAAAAATGCAATTGATATTCACACTTCCTGGTCACAGCACATGATGGGAATAAACCTTGAGTCTCCATCTTCTGCTTTGGTATAGGATCAAAACTCAAGGGCTTATCTGAAACAATAAGGTACCGCGATTCTACCTGCTATATCATTACCCAAAAGTAAATGTATGCCTGAAACTAGTAGAGTCTCTGCAACAGCTACTTCAACAGGACACATCAAACATTCTGACTGCAAAAACAACTTGCAAAGAGGGACTCTAATTATTCTGCCAACTCCCTCCTATACACATGCTTATCCATCAAAACATTCTCTAAAACCGGTAAAGCACTTTTCAACAAAATCCTTTGTGAAGAAGCTATATCCTGCAGGATAGTAACTAGAAATAGCCCATCACCCTCCACAGCAGATATCAACCCTGTATATTTATAAAGATCAAAACCCTTATCAATCGTGACATCAGAATCTACGTTACCAATATTCTACAAATTGTTTGGAACATAACATACATTAGCAACAGAGCTTTTCCTTTCTTTCTTCAGTTTAATTAAGTTTATGGCAGTTAGCAACTATTTGACCAGCTTCTTTACAATAGTAACAACATTTAAATCTAACTTCATTGCCACCATAAGATTTAAAATCTTTCACATCATATTTACTTACAACAGTTTTACCATCTTTAAACTTACCACCCTGGTCAGTGGATAATGGCTGGGTTGGCCTTGTATAGCTTTGAAACTTATTCACAAGACTAAAATTTTATGCTAAGTGTGCTGCTTTATCAACTAAAATTACCTCATACTCTTAAAGAGAACTCTTTACTTCCTGAAGAATGCGTCTAAAATACTGCTCCGGCAAAATAGTTTCACTCAACTGTTCATATTTAGTTAGCCATCTCTCAAATAACTTCTTTGGGGAATGAGAATACCCTAAATAAGTTTGGTTGACGTCTTTCTTGCTGTTTCAAAAATTTGTCCATAATATTCAGCATTTAACTGATATGATTTTAAAACTGTGGATTTAACCATATCACAATACTGTTGTGCTGTTGAGAGTGAATGTCCCTTCCCCTTCAGACGAGTTTGAACAGTTCAAGATGCTCTAGGCCAATTTAATTATTAGCCACATGTTCAAATTGCAAGAAAATTTTTTGAGGATCGTCCTCCTCAAATGGTACAGACTTTGTTCCTTTTACACAAAAATATTAAAGTCTACATTAAATTGCCTACCAGCTGAACTAAGTATTTGAGCCAACTTTAATTAAGTCTCTTTCTCTCTCTCTTTAACTTGAAAATCTAGTTTATATTCTCTAATTCAATTTCCATTTTTCTTACCATTTTCTTCAATCTATGATTTAAGCCAAGATGATTTAATTAAAATCTGGTGATACTCTGCAATTGCTTTCCAGTCATCTTTTCTAATGTTAACCAAACTTGACGTAAATGGATTATTGACAAAAGCCTACTACATTAAAACTAGCTATCACCAGTCACTGGTTACTGCAAACAAACATTTATGAACAGTATCAAATAACATATGAAATAATATTTTGTAAACAATCACAGGAAAATTAGCATATAATAGACATGTTAGTAGGTCGAATTATTGCAAATTGGTCAGGAGAGGCCCCCAAACTTTACAACTTTCCACTGTATTGCCCAATGTTGCTCCACATTAACTTTGAAAAGTAGCTCTGCCCAATATCCACTCCATGCAAGTGTTGAAAAGTGTTAGTGCAAGGACACAGCCTTGCCTCACCCCTGAGTTAACAGGGAAGAAGTTCGACAGGCCACCAACATGCTTTACAGTACTTACATTACCAGTACATAGGCTTGCTATTAAGCTAATAATCCGCATTGGAATTCCTCCAAGTCTCAGAATCTCCCAAAGCAACTCGCGATGTGCCGATTCAAATGCCCTCTTGAGGCCAATGTTGGCTGCAAGCACACCATGACCAAACTTACAACGGCATTCTACAATGACTCAAAGTACTAGGATACAGTCTAGTGTGGACTTACCAGGAGGGAATCCAGACTACTGCGACCTCTGGTACCTTAGTAGGTGGTCACAGTTCTGTTTCAGATGGATGTCAGCGAAATCCTTGCCTGGTTTACTGAACAGTGTGATGCTATGGTAGTTGCTACAGTACTACCGGTCCCCTTTCCCCCTCAACAGGTCAAGGGGAATGGAACAGCCATATGTAAACTCCATGCCATAGGTTCAACCAAAGTGTTTAGCAGTTCAGCAGGGATATCACATATGCCTTCTGTGGCCTCCAGTGAGATGAAATTCTACCTTGCCCTTGAGCATTCATAGGTGGATCCTTGTGTTGCATAGAGTGTTTCACATTAGAAGGTTTTGAGTTCCGTGAACTGTCGTGGTGAACCGCCAGGCACACTCATCTCTCAATCTGTCCATGTGGAAGGCCCTAGAGTAGTCAATGTAGTTGGGTAGCCACAACCAGCCTATGGTTGGTGCCACAGAACTCCAATAGACCCTGCAGTTCTGAAGAAGCCAGAAATCCTCAATCTCCGGGATCTAGTAAAGTTCTGGAGAAGATGGCTGTTCTCATTGCTGGCCCCCTGCTGGGGGGGGGGGGGGCTTGAGGTCCCAATGATCTGGTGAACTGGACCAGAGAGCTACCCATACTGGAGGGGTCACCAATGGGGGATGAGACAAAATGGCTTCCTGGTGCACCAAGGCCTATGAGAGGGGATGGTGCACCCACCCCAAGTTCATTCCATCTTGGACCAGGGAGATTGATTATTTGATTATTTAAAATTGTCTGCTGCATCAACAGCTAAGGTCATTAGCGGCGAATGCCTTGTTAAATAGAAATATTAAAATATTTAAAACTTTAAAAATCTGTCAATAAATATCTTACAAATAACAATAAATATATTTAAAATCAAAGCATAAATATTATGCTCTAAGTGTATAAAGTTATTGCATAAACATTATACATGATTAGATTTTATTGAAAATATTAATTGTCCCTAAGGAAACTAATAAGATTGATTGCTTATTTAAAATTATCTGCCGTGTCAACAGCTAAGGTCATTAGCGGCGAATACCTTGTTAGATAGAAATATTAAAATGTTTAAAACTTTAAAAATCTATCAATAGATATCTTATAAATAACAATAAACAAATTAAAAATCAAAGCATAAATATTATACTCTAAGTGTATAAAATTATTGCATAAACATCCTCACAACATAAATCTCCCCTTTAAATTAAGATCTTCCACAAGATTCCTCATTCTCCTACCATAGGATTGGCTATCCTCAATAATTAAATTTTATTAAAAATATTAGTCTCCCTAAGGAAACTAATAAGACCCTCTATGTCACAATCCTCCCCCAATACATTCTACAGTGTATATGGGGGAGGCAAGTACATACATCTTTGGTCTGAGAATGTTGCACATCTTTCCACTACATGTGCGACCGTTAATGGCTCTTGGCATCCCTCACAAAGTGCTTGACTTTTAGTCATCATTGGTCCATGAGTCAGTCTTGTGTGCCCAATTCTTAGTCTTGTTAATGCAACTTCCACTTTTCGGTTGGGATGGATGCTAGTCACCCAACTGCCAAGGTCATCTCTAATCTCTCGCAGTTTGTTTCTGGAGGTATGCCTCCATTGTTCTTTCCATTTATCACAAAGACAACTCCTGATGCTGGGTTTCAAGTTGGTGTGTGGGAGAGGAAAACAAGCATCACAAGGCTGAGCGGCAGCTGCCTTGGCCATCTGATCAGGTCGCTCATTCCCACTTATACCAACATGCGCTGGCACGCAACACAGAGTTATCTTTTTAGGTGTTGACATCAGTGCAAGCCAAACTTGAACCTCCCTCACTACTGGATATGATGAGTTTAAGCTCTTGATTGCTTGCAAGGCTCTACGAAAGTCACAATATATCACAATAGAATGGTTCGGAAGATCTCTAGTCATCTTAACTGCTACAAGGATGGCATGTAACTCTGCAGTGAAGATCGAAGCTGCTAGAGAAAGACTGCCAGATGCCAATCTTTCTTCTGCTCACTGCTGCAAAACCCACACCATTTTCAGACTCTGAACCATCTGTATATATTGCATCTGATCCTTGGTACTTAAATATGCTGAAGAAATCTCTCTCTGACTTCTGCTTCGGATCTCTCCCCTTTCCCAATTCCGACCAAATCCAGCTCATCTTGATTAGTCCAAGGGGGGAATTGGGGAATTCCAACAGCCAGAACCTTAGTGAGACTTAAATTAAGATCTTCCACAAGATTCCTCATTCTCCTACCATAGGATTGGCTATCCTCAAGGGGGTTGAAAACCAATCTGGATATAGGAGATCCCGGAATCCTTTGTAGTCTCGTGTACTAAATCAGGTTGCTCTGTCTGCACCCCAAGATAAATGTGAAAGAACCCGCAAAATACTAAGTGCTTTTGTAGCATTCATTTTCAACTGTTTGATGTGAGGCACCCATGTAAGTCTTGAGTCAAAAATTAGACTCAAATACTTCACCTCTTGGACAAATTGCAGTGGGTTTGCTCCTAAATAGAGGGAAGGATGGAACTTTCCTCGTTTGTGGAAATGTATAGCCATGATCTTGCTTGGGGAAATTTTGAACCCATGATATGTTTTCCACTGTACAACTGATTTATGCAGTCTGCAGTGTCCTGCACACCTAAGCTTCTCCTGAGCAGTACAGGTAAAGTCATCCACATACAAAATTTAAAGAGACAGCACTGGAACAAATTTACGATGTCATTATAGCAATGGCAAATTTAAAGGGCACAATTAAGACCCCTCCTGTGGGACCCCTTCCAGCTGATTTCCAGGTTAAAGAAACTGTTTCCTACCCGAACTCAAACTTCCTGTCAGCAAGGAAGCTTGTATGAAGGTGGTAATGCTCCTTTAAACCAATGTGTACAGCTTCATGAGTATGCCATGCTTTCCCGTAGTATCGCAGGCTTTTAAGGTCAAAGAAGATTGCTATATGTGATGTCACTGTGCAAAAAGGGAAAGCTTATAGCAGTTTCCATCCTCAAATGCATCTGTTGTCGATCTCAATTTTCTAAAGCCATATTGATTTTGGGTCAACACGTTTTCTTTTTCTAGCAGTCATGTCAACCTGAAGTTACCTTTCTCCATCCAGCTTGCAGATGCAGCTGGTGAGGGAAATTGTCTGTAATTTCCTGGTGTGGAAGCATCTTTGCCAGGGTTTTTAACAGGAATGATAATAGCTTCTCTCCAGTGGATGGCACTGGTGCCCCCCCTATAGATCCTGAAAAGGGCCCCAACAGAGACTTTGGGATCTTGGTAAGTGAGATATCATTTGTATGAATATCGTCACTTCTGGGGCAGTCTTTACGCAGACTGCAAAGCAGAGTCCCCTCCTTGCGCAAAAATGGCAAGTTATATGGAAGTTCTGCTGTAATCCTACTGAAGAACGACCTGGGTGTTTTTCCTGTTCAGCCCAAAAGTGGAGAATGGAGCAGTGTAGAGCTCCAGAGGAGATCTCTGCCCTGGATTTAGCTAGCTCATTTAAACATCTTTTTGTCTGTGATGATTATGCCACTATCTTCAAGCAGGTTGTGACATGGATGTGCTCTTTCAGGTCTTTTGCACCTTGTTTTCCCCTACCCTGCTAAGGGGTCCCCAGAGTTAATTGGAGACATACTGTCTTCATGACGCATTTAGCCTCCTTTTGCACACGCTGGCTTTGGCTCGGCCTTTTTGTAAGGGATCAAGGGTTTCAATGCTTGGGGGGTCGGGTTTCCACTACCTTAATGCAACTTTTCTTGCTCTGACAGCTTGTTGGCATTTATCGACCACCATGGTACTGGAGGTAGACGGTGTTGCCCCTACTTTTGGGAATGGATCATTTTGCTGCAAGGGAATTCATGATGTGAATGATAACAGCATCTTGAAAATACTGGAAATCATTCACAGATCCTTGCAATACTGCAGTTGAATTAAAAAGATTTCCCGGTCTGCATGTTCAAGTCGCCTCTTTCATCAATTGACTGGAATTACATTCACCCCTCAAAGTATTGGAAGTGGTCGCTTTTCCCTGTAAAGCTTCCATGACTACCAGGGAAGTTCACTGTGATCAGGTGAGCTATTGATAGGCTATTTGGAGAATGTCCCGTTTGAATTTTTGGGAAAATTTTGTTATTTTTAGTAAACTGCATCTACTCTTAAGAACAAAGACTCCAGGGCCCTTCCTCGAGGGGGCAAAAAGTGCCCCCCCCAGAGGTATCCCGACAAGATAGAAATGGATGTGGTAACTGCTCAAGTAGGTTTTAAAAATCATTAATGTTCAATTAGTGGGGGAAAGGTAGGGGGATGAAAACTGTGTAAGGTCGTGTAAACCCTATTCTACAGCCTTCACCTGCAGTTTTGTTTGCAGGGGATGGCCGGGTTTAGGGAATATTTTATGTCCCATTAATGCTACTCCCTCCATGGGCCTTGTCAAAAGTCCAAATGGGTCTCAGGGAAAATGGTACAATTTTCCCTGGTCTTTAATTCTTGTAGAAATACACAAACTGGTTATACGAGGCTATCAGATGTTGCATTTTCTTCCCATTTTCATGAATTCCCTGACAGTTCCATTGGATTAGGGTATCCAGTTCTTTATATTATTTCTTCAAAGGTGTTGGCAGCACCTGGGGTTTCAAGGTTTCCCCCACACCTTTAGGCTGCCCCTTTCCCATGATCCGGGAGTCCCTTTTTTTTTGGTTTTTTACCTGTGGAATAGTTTCCCTTGGACAGGTTCAGGTTTTCTTTCCCGTGCAAAAAATGGCCTGACCCTTT
Organism: Penaeus monodon; assembly: GCF_015228065.2. NCBI lineage: Eukaryota > Metazoa > Arthropoda > Malacostraca > Decapoda > Penaeidae > Penaeus > Penaeus monodon. The sequence continues at coordinate 36,089,485 of NC_051395.1, read as the reverse complement.
TGTTTTTCAGGGGCATTCTGTCTAGCAGTGGGGGCCCCCTGTGGATTTTTGGGCGCGGAGTTTTTTGGACGGGTTCAGGATTATTTGCCGGGGGCAAAGGACATGCGTGGCCCTTTTACTTCAGGGGCTTTCGGCCTAGAGCGAGGCCCTGTGGATGGGGTGGCAGCCAGAGCTGTCACCATTGAGGCCTCTGGAGCCTTAAATTATGGCTCCAAAGACCTTACTTTGGGGGGAGTAGTCTCAATTTGGGACTGAGGTTTAAAGGAAGTGGCGAGTGTGGGTAAAAAGCACGGAGGGGTTTGGTGGGAAGGAGGATGGGCTAGAACCTAGCTGGCTATACAAAGAGCACATGGGCACGTCGCTTTGCCTCCGGAAAACTTTCTCCTTCCTCCTTATTATCAAAACTTCCTTTTAAAATTTGTACCTTTTTCATTGCTTTTTTAAGAAGCTTCATGAGCTTCTTTGCAGTGGTAACGCATATTGGACCTGGACAGTTGTCATCTCCTTGATGACCTGTTGTACCACACTTTACACATACTCTTGGTTGCCCATTTTCTTTAAAACGGCAAGAGTTGGCTCCATGCCCATAACTCTGGCAGTGGAAGCACCGCATAGGTTTGGGCACATATGGCTTTACCTTGAGGTGGTACCATGCTAACTTACCGATCTGGAAGGACTAACGTGTTAAAAGTTAGAAGAAGAGCTGGTGTCGACTGTTCCAAACCATCAACTTTCTTCTTAAAACGTTTTACTGCCACTACATTAAAATTCTCTAGTTCCTCTAACAGTTTCTCCTCAGAATACCTCATCACGTCTCGGGAAAAAACAATTCCCTGAAACTGATTGAGGTTTTTGTGAGGAGAACATGAAACTTGAGCCCCAGGAATGTCGCATATTGCACACAGACGGTCACTCTTATCTAGTGATGAAACCTCAACTATCAAGCTGCCATCTCGCTGTAGGGTGAAGCGAGGATTATGTTGACATACTTAGACAATTTTTCAATGTACTTCAAAAATATCAAGATCCATGATTGATGCACCATCAATGGTCTTCACTACTTGGTACTTACTATATGAAATGCTTTCATATTTACCAGGTAAGATTTCCTTAGTGGATTGTGGAGGACTTTTCCCCTTCTTACCTAGTTTGGGAGCCCGGGAACCATTACGATTCCCATTCTTGCCCTCTGGAAGCTGGAAAGGTTCCAAAATGACAACATGTGATTTTCCAGAGAGAATGGTCGGGGGATTGCGTAGGTCGTCAGGGAGAGAGCTAGATCTTTGTAAATTTGTAGTACTCATACAAATTGGAATTCATTTCTTCACCCCCTCACCCACCATGGAGTCCAACAAGGGGAAGCTATAGTTGGGGCTCAAAATCTCCCAACAGCTACAGGGGTAGTGAGGAAATATATGCAGCCACTATTACAGTACTGATGGCAGTCGCAGGACCTATGCGCTAAAGACTGAATAGTGTCTGCTTGACCCTAACGGAAGCCGCCTTGCCGCGGTGGGGGGGCTTGAGGTCACAATGATCGGGTAAGCGGACCAGAGGGCTCCCCATACTGGGGGGGCCCAGTGAGGGATGAGACAAAAGGGGTTTCCTGGTGCACAAGGCCTATGAGAGGGGATGGTGCCCCCCCCCCTTTTTCATTCATTGGACCAGGGAGAACGCTCCCCAAGTGTTTGCCGGTTTGGGCATCCGTAATACTAGGGACCAGGTCCTGGAGGTTGAGCGAGCCCCAGCTGTCCCCGCAGCTAGAAACACCCTTTGTCCTTTTTTTGGGTTAGATGGGTGGCTTGATCAAGCCTGGTCAAATCACCCGATTTGGGGATTCCTAATTAAAGCCCTTATGGGATTTTTTGACAAGGGAAACCTCATGGAGGAGTAGCAGTAAGGGTACGTCAGGATTTTCCTTTCCTGCCACCCCCTGCAGACAACACTGAGGTAAAGGCTGTAGAATGGGTTTGAATGATTACACTGTTGCATCTATCCCCTTTCCCCCCACATAATCTCAACATAAAGATTTGGAAGATTACTTGGGCAGTTGCCACTTTCCATTTACTCTTGGAGTTTTCAATGGCGGCATCCCTCGGGGGACACTTTGTGCAACCCTCGGGGAAAGGGGCCCTTGAATCCTTGCTCCTAAGAGTAGATGCAATTTTTTTTGAACAGTGCACTCCCAACTTTTCCCAAAATTCAAAGGGGACATTTTCCAATATAGATTATCAATTGTCTCACCTGATTCACAGATAAATTTTCATTTGGCAGGTTATGGAAGATTTACAAGGAAGCGCCATTTTCCAATACTTTTGGGGAGGTGAAGGGTTTTTCCAGCCAATGGAGTGCAGAGATGACGACTTGAACATGCGAACTGGAATCTTTTTAGATCAACTGCAGTATGAGGATTGTGAATGATTTCCGGTTTCAAGATGCTTTTAATCACTTCCCCATCACGAATTCACTTGCAGCAGAAGCATCCATTCCGAAAGTATGGTATTCCCGTCGACCCCGGTACCATGGGGGTTATGAATGCAAAAAGCTGTCAGAGCAAAAAAAGCGCATTAAGGCAGTTGAAAAGACGCCAAGCATTGAACCTTGATCCTTTGCAAAAAGACCCGAGCCAAGGCCAGGCGAGTGCAATGGAGGCAAGACGGACGTCATGGGACAGTTTTAAATTTAACTCGGGGCCCCCCTTGCAGGGAGGGGACATCACTGTCACCCCCGCTTTGAAGTTTGAGGGCATAATCATCACAGAAAAAAAGATTTTGTAATGGCTAGCTAAATCCATGGCAGAGATTCCTCTGGAGCATCTTACATCCCCGATTCTCCACCTTCGGGCTGAACGGGAAACAAACCCAGTGTCATTTTCAGTTTTATTAAACCCCTTTTCAATAGGATATATAGGGAGGGTACAGTGCCACCCCACATGGGAAAGAGCATAATCATTCCGTCCCTAAACTGGAAAGGATGCTTCAACACCGGAAATCCCCGCCCAAATTTTCCCCACCAGTTGCACTGCAAGTGATGGAGAAAAGGGTTTAAATTTCAGGTTTTGACATGGCTGCAAAAAAGGAAAAACGTGTGACTCCATATCAATATGGGTTTAAAAGTTTGAGACGACAACAGATGCACTTTTAAGGATAAAAAATGCTATACAGAATTCCTTTACACAGCGACGTCACATGAGCAGTCTTCTTTGACCTTAAAAAAGGTTTATGATAATTGGAAGCAGGCATACTCAAGAAGTTGTGTGGCTTTTGGTTTTAAAGGAAGCTTTACCCTACCTTCATACAAAATTTCCTTGCTAACAGGAAATTTAAAGTTGGGGGGGAAAAACAGTTTTCTAACCTGGAAGATCAGGGAAGGGGTCCAAAAGGGAGTGCTTAGTGGCCCCTTTTTTGCCATTTCTATAAATGACATTTTAAAGGTTTTTCCAAGTTCTGTTTATGAATCTGTTGTGGGTGACTTTACACTGTATCTCAGGGGGAAGCTTCAGGAGTGCAAGGGGCACATTCAGGCGCAATAAATCAGGTTGACATGGACAAATATCATGGGAAATTTTTTCCCCAAAGGGAAGGGCCATGGCTTGCATTTCCAAAAAAACGAGGAAAATTCCACCTTCCCTCTATTTTGAAAAAAAACCTATGCAAAATTTTTCCAAGAGGGAAAAAACTTGGGTCGAATTTTTGACTCAATTGAGGGGAGGGTCCGCCTAATTGCTATCTCCATTTTTTATGAATCGATCTCTCTTTTTTTCTCTCATAACAGGGACAATATAAATAGGGCAAGGTAAATTTTCGTTGTGATTGGACAATAAATAAAAGCGCAAAAAAATAAAAAACAAAAAAAAACGCCCTAATTCATTAACTATGCAAGAAGCTATGATCTTGAAAAAAATCTCATACATATCCCTTTCATAAACCCAATTCAGGAGTGCAATTTGTTTTTTTTTAATTTTCCCCCATACTTTTTTAGAAAAAAAAAATAAACCGGGAAAATTTGAAGAGAACCGCAATTCTCAGTACGTCGGCTTTCTAAAAAAAAAAAAAAAAAAAAAAAAAAAAAAAAAAATCGGATTTGCAAAATATTTTGCCCGAAAGATGTGTCTTTAACCCGAAGAATACCCCAAAAAAAACGGTGAAAAAGCGGCGGGGGAAATAGAGCGAGAAGGATGAAAAAACATTTTTCGAGAAAAAACGGTTTGAATGTCGCGCTTCTGTGCCGGGTTTGAATGCGTCCGTAAAAATTAAAAAAAAAACATAATTGCTAGTTACAAGTCGAGTTTAATAATGTAACACTTTCCCCAGTATCTTTTTTATACTGAAGAGGGATCAATTTGATCGGTTCAATTTCTTAAAAGATGAGAACACGAAGCCTCCCCACCACATCAAGGTGATCCCATGTTGTGGAGGTCCCCCTCTCATTTCTTACGAGTTTATTACCGCCGTTTTTTCTATGGCTGGGGTTACATGCACTAGTTCTAATATGCACCAGGTTTGGTAATCCCCGAGAAATCTAATTTTCTCTTGGCTTCCTTGTCTTTATGGAAAACATGTGTTTCCCCAGTCCTTGCCCTGTATTTCCCGGGATTCTTATACGGCGTTTTTGCCGAACATATGGTCATTAGGGAAAGCGGCTTTCCCAAAAAAATTTTGCTCTAACACTGTGACCGACAAACGAGAGGGCCGGAATTACCACAGTATTTTTTCCTGGGAGTTTCCCCCCCAATTTTGGTGCAGCGACTCGTCGGGTTTTGGGGCACTCCCTTTAAAACAGGTCTTATTAGATCTGGATGTAAGCTCACTGTAAAATTCTTTTTTCAAATTTTGCTGTTCAAGCACGGGGTTTCCCGGCATGTTCTGTGGGGGGTGAAGGGGAGACGTAAAGCCTTTTAACTTTCCCTGACACAAAATATTTTTTTGAAAATTTTTTTTCCACACCACTTTTTACATCTTTGCAGGCTCAGGGTCTCTTATGCGACGATACAAAGGTGGGAAAACACTTGGCCCGCAGGCGTAGGCCTACCCCCGGGTGTTTAGGGTTTTGGGGAGGAGGCACTAGGCACGCGGAGCCCCCCCATGCCCCGCACTCCCCGCCCCCAATACCACCACAGGAGTTGCCTGCCACACAGACCCCGTTTTTTTCTTTTTTGTTGTTTATTTGCCTTCTTAGGTTAAGCAACAAAGTTCCCCGGGCCCGACCGTTTACCATGGCTTTGGTTTTAATAAAGTCAAATGAACAAGTAAAAAAAATTTTTCTGGAGCGAATCGACAGAGGCAACGAGAACACCTCACTTGGGGTGACTTTTTCAGGGCACTGAGGTCTCGGTGTGCGAAAAATCTGTGTTACACAAGAATTGTTAACAATTATTATTTTCCCCCTTTTTAAGAAAAAAATAAAATTTAGCCTATAAAATAATAAAAACAGAACTACCGCGACACATCATTATGGGGGTGCGCGATATGTATAGGGGTATATATAAAAGGTGTATTTCTTTTTTTTTGATATTTCGAACCAAACTTCTGAACATACGAGGGAAAGTTGCCTGAATATCATATATTTTTTTTTAGAAAATTTACGATTTTTTCGAAAATTTATCGTTCCCCAGGGAACCCCCCCCGATCAAGGTTA